>NC_137109.1:5859203-6149203 GCF_949357685.1 Gobio gobio | reverse complement strand
TACACACTCACACACACAAACTCATAAACTCTCACACAGAAACTCACTCTCTCATGCACTCTCACACACACACACAAAACACACTCTCTTACACACTCACACTCTTTCACACTGTCTCACACTCACTGTCTCATACACACTCACACACACACACACACACACACACACACACACACTCAAAAACTCTCACACAGAAACTCACACACTCTCACACACTTTCACACACTCACACAGAAACTCACTCTCTCATGCACTCTCTCACACACACACACACACACACACAAAAAACACACTCTTACACACTGTCTCACACTCACTCTCTCATAACCTCACACACTCATAAACTCTCACACAGAAACTCACTCTCTCATGCACTCTCACACACACACACAAAACACACTCTCTTACACACTCACACTCTTTCACACTGTCTCACACTCACTCTCTCATACACACTCACACACACAAACTCATAAACTCTCACACAGAAACTCACTCTCTCATGCACTCTCACACACACACACACACACACAAAACACACTCTTACACACTCACGCTCTTTCACACTGTCTCACACTCACTCTCTCATACACACACACACACACACACACACTCACTCTCTCTCTCACACACACACACACACACACACACACACACACACACATCAGAGATGCACCGCTCTATGAATACGCATCAGAGAGTATCACTCGCTGGGAAAATAATATTTGTTTTTGTCTTATTCTACCCTCTATAATCATCTGTCCTCTGACGCTGTGAAATGTCACATCACATCTAAAACATTTCAAATTGATTTTATTCAGCAAGGGCGCATGAAATTGAAAAGGGACAAGTAAAAACTTTCTATTCATCAAAGGATTGAGGGGAAAAATCGTGATTTCCATAAAAATATGCATCAGCACAACCGTGAACAATGACAATGAGACTAAATGTTTATTGAGCTCCAAATCAGCATAAAAGAAATATGGACTAATATTAGAGTAAAGCTTTGCCATCACATTAATAGATGACATTTTAAAATATATTCCATAGAAAATACGGCACACACACTTTTGAGCGCTAGTATAAGTATGCATACATTATTTTAGTAGCTGTACATTTATAAGAAAACAATAATAATTGTAATATCTTAGTTGACATTAAAAGAATATTAGTTCAAATACTGTCTAGAAATCTCTCTCTCTCTCGATTCTGCAGTGAAACACATTTCAGTCTTCTACTGTTTTGCTTTAGTTTGTCCAATTTTGTCTTCTGTGCCAAACGATACACATGTAGAACATGGATATCTTTCACTATTTCCTGCCAGAGCACAAATATGAACAGAATGTGTTTCCATCGAAGCCGTAGCGCAGTCTGACTGATGCAACCGTTTGAAAACAGGCCAGCGTTAGAGAGACATCAGAGGAACACTTCACTACTGATTCATTATCTGGAATTAATGACAGAGAGAGGACACACACCATCTCCAGCTTAGACACACACACACACACACACACACACACCAACATACACACGTATACACACACACTGACACTCACACACACTCACGCATTCACGAACACACACACACACACACACACACACATACACTGACACTCACAAACACTCACGCATTCACACAAATACACTCACACACAAACACACTCTCACACACACACACCCTCACTCACACACAGACACACACACACACTGACACATACACTGACACTCACAAACACTCACGCATTCACACAAATACACTCACACACCCTCACACACACACTGACACTCACACACAGACACACACACACACACACACACACACATATCCTCACACACACACACACACACACACACCAACATACACACGTATACACACACACTGACACTCACACACACTCACGCATTCACGAACACACACTCACACATAAACACACTCTCACACACACCCTCACACACACCTCACATACACACCCTCACACACACACACACACACACACACACACACACACACACACACACACACACACACACACACACACACACACACACTCACTCACACACACACACTCCCTCACTTATACAAAACACACACACACTCAGACACACACACATACACAAAACACACACACGCACACACACATACTTACTCATACGCACTCTCTCTCTCATACACTCACACACACACACTCTCTCTCTCACACACACACACACACACACACACACACACGTGTTGGGTTTTCATGTTTTATGGGGACTTTCCATAGGCGTATATACTGTATAAACTGTATATTCTATCCCCCTACACTGCCCCTGCCCCTAAACCTACCCATCACACACACTGCCCCTGCCCCTAAACCTACCCATCACACACACACACACACACACACACACACTACCCCTGCCCCTAAACCTACCCATCACACACACACACACACACACACTGCCCCTGCCCCTAAACCTACCCATCACACACACACACACTACCCCTGCCCCTAAACCTACCCATCACACACAAACACACACTACCCCTGCCCCTAAACCTACCCATCACACACACACACACACACACACACACACACACACTGCCCCTGCCCCTAAACCTACCCATCACACACACACACACACACACACACTGCCCCTGCCCCTAAACCTACCCATCACACACACACACACACACACACACACTACCCCTGACCCTAAACCTACCCATCACACACACACACACACACACTACCCCTGCCCCTAAACCTACCCATCACACACACACACACACACACTGCCCCTGCCCCTAAACCTACCCATCACACACACACACACACACACACACACTACCCCTGCCCCTAAACCTACCCATCACACACACACACACACACACACTGCCCCTGCCCCTAAACCTACCCATCACACACACACACACACACACACACTAACCCTGCCCCTAAACCTACCCATCACACACACACACACACACACACACACACACACACACACACACACACACACACACACACTGACACTCACACACACTCACACTGACACTCACACACACTCACACTCACACACACACACACACACACACACACCCTCACACACACACTCACTCACTTATAAAAAAACATACACTCTCTTACACACACACACACACACACACACTCACACACTTACACAAAAACACACGCGCACACACACATACGCACTCTCTCTCTCATACACTCACACACACACACTCACGCACACACACTCTCACACACACCAACATACACACACACACTGACACTCACACACACACACACACACCCTCACACACACACACACACACACACACACACTCACTCACTTATACAAAACACACACTCTCTTACACACACACACTCACACAAAAACACACACACGCACACACACACACACATACTCACTCATACGCACTCTCTCTCTCATACACTCACACTCTCACACACACTCACTCACGCACACACACACACACACACACACACACACACACACACACTCACTCACTTATACAAAACACACACTCTCTTACACACACACACTCACACAAAAACACACACGCGCACACACACACACACACTCACTCATACGCACTCTCTCTCTCTCATACACTCACACTCTCACACACACTCACTCACGCACACACACACTCTCACGCACACCAACATACACACACACACACACACACACACACACACCCTCACACACACACACACACACACACACACACACACACACTCACTCACTTATACAAAACACACACTCTCTTACACACACGCACACACACACACACACACTCTCACAAACACCAACATACACACACACACACACCCTCACACACACACACACTCACTTATACAAAACACACACTCATACACACTTACACAAAAACACACGCGCACACACACATACTCACTCATACGCCCTCTCTCTCTCATACACACTCACACACACACACACACACACAGGCGGCGTGGCAGCATTACCGTTAGATCTTAACGCTCTCCGTTCCGTACACGTTGTATCCTTCTCGGTACGTGGCAAAGTTCTGGGTGTTGGCTGGCGGGGCTGGCTTATAGCTCTGGGCGTTCTTTTCAAGTTTCAACCGTTTGGCTTCTGCACGAGACTTGTAACAGAACTCTATCAAAGCCACCATCATGGCCAGCCCTAGTCCACCAACCAGAATATAGAAGACACCAGCAACATTGCTCAGGCTCAGTGCACTTGTCTTGTCCTAAGAGAAGCGAGGCACATAGTTAGCATATCTCGCAGTGGCAGTCGCCTGACAAAACACACACTACACAGCTCTCCTATCAAGCAGGACTACTGGCTATAAAATACATTTCTACTGCTAGAGAGGAATCTAGATTCCCCTGGAGAGGTTAATCTACGATAGGGCTCGTCTAGAGTTCTAGCTCAATGTAAGTTAAAGTCAATTAGGACCATAACTGGTGAATGTAGATGTTTTCTCTAACCTGATCTTCTCATTGGCTTCTTCATGTATCTGAGGAAGCTGGTCAGTTACGTACAGGTCAGACCTCTGACTTAATAACCTTACTTTAAACAACTGCCTTTCCATTCTTTAACCTTCAAATTAATATTTTGACATATTTTCTACACCAGAGTACTGAGAACCATTCTGCTGCAGTTTACCCCCCAAACTTGTCCATTAAAAATTTGTCCATTAGTATTACACTATTTGCCGTTTATTGACTTTCTGAACCAAACCTCTAATGAAACTATCCGCCACGATGAGAAACGCCGATGCCACAGGAGGCCATACGATAATCGGGAAGACAAATGAGTAACAACACTAATACATCAAATTTTAAATTCGAAGTTTGGTGAGTAAGAACTGCAGCATAATGGTTATTGTGTCATTTATATCAAGCAAGAAAGACAATTGGTATGCAGAAAATGAATCTAATCAGTCGATCAATTTGCACTTTTAACTAATTCCCCATTAGACTTATCATTACGGCTTTATTGGAAGAAATACTAAGAAAACAAACAAATAAACATCTGAAATAATGGGGAATGGTACAAGGCTGTACGCCACATGCCTGTTTTATCCTTATCTGTGGCTGTGTGAAGCATTACATTTACACATGAGCTACTTGACTATTGGCGTGTTCTTTGCATATGAACAATATGTCAAAATGCAATTTTTTGAATCAGTACAAAAGACCTGCAGCGACTGACCTTACTTCCCGAGTCCTTGGTTCCACATTCACCCTTATCGTACCACCATTTGTTTTTCAGCTTGGCTAAGATGCCTTGTTCACTGAGTTTCAATACTGCAAGGTTTACAGGAGTTCTTCACGTGGGAAATAACATAAATAACATTATATTATGTTATTTTATGTTATTCAAGTCTTAACTACTTCATACTTTACAAAGCGATAAAGCAGGGCTCCTGGCCATTATCAACACACATGTGGCAGGCATTCTGACTAGTACCTTCCATTCACCAGGGCTAATCTAGTGTGCCAGGACCTACCCGTATCGCTTTGAGTAATCGGCATACACTGTTAAGAGAAGAGCGGGCAGGTTTCTGAAGAGATCTTAGCCTGCGTGCGGGGCTATAAAAGCAGAGAAGCTTCTTGGTTAATTTGATCATCTGAGAATGTGGATGTCCACTGGAACCCTCGACTGACTGACAGACCAACGAAAACTACCAGTAGTATTTTGCTCAGGCTGAGGAGAGTTGGCGTTAGGACTCTGTGGACGGATTATGGGCGGAGAGTACAAAGAAACCAAACAAGCAGACACACATACAAAAGGAAACAAGACCGTACACAAATAGTCAAAGCATTCACCAAAGGAAAGCGTTCGGTGTTCTGGAGTTGGCGCCGCATTAACCTGCTGGAGTAATACTGCGGCTGTGTCCGAAATCGCCCCCTATACCCCTAAATAGGGCATTGTTTGAGGGGACAGCCATTTTTAGTGGCGTCCGAAACTATAGTGGACGACGTTATCGAGTACACTCGTGCTCAATGCCTAGAGAATACCCATAATGCACTGTGAGAATCATCCGTCCATTGTCCAGTTTATATGTGCTAGTTTGCATAGCAGAGGTCAAGATAAATCGTTTCATTACTACCGGAGCTGCCAGTTAATAGCAATTTCGGTAACGCTTTACAATAAGGTTCATTAGTTAACATTAGTTAACATGAACTAATAATGAACTGCACTTATAAAGCATTTATTTATCTTTATTAATGTTAATTTCAACATGTAGTAATGCATTATTAAAATCTTGTTAACATTAGTTAATGCACTGTGAACTAACATGAACAGCTGGATTTATATTGACTAACTTTAACAAAGATGAACTAATGCTGAACAGAGGTGTTGTTCATGTTAACTAAGTCATTTACTAATGTTAACTAATACAACCTTATTGTAAAGTGTTACCGCAATTTCAGTAAATTGGCTTTCTCGGTAGCTCTTCTGGTGCACTCGGTGTCCGAATTCACTCGCTCGTTTTTATCCACTCCTTCAAGTGGACTATGTTATGTAGGGAATAGTGAATGAGGGTATAGAGGGCGATTTCCAAACACAGCATACATCTTGCTAATTGGTTACGGGTACTGTATATTACATTAGCATTAGCGGCTAACAAAGCTGCGATTATTGTGAATAAACTTGATCAATAATTGACGTGGCGGCCATTTTGGGTAGTGCCCTTTGATTATAGACAGTTAGCATAACGCTAGCAGATGTTTCAGATGATTAAAGTCAACATGAAATCTGAATTTGCATCATTAAGATGCAATAACTAGCTCCGCCTCTGAAATGTCTTGTGCCCCGTTTCCGACACAGAATAAAAAATACAAAAGTTAATTGCGAATTTTTCTCTCAGAATTCTGATTTTATATCTTACAATTCTGAGTTTATATCTCACAATTCTGAGTTTATATCTCACAATTCTGAGAGAGGAAAAAAAAAATTAGGATTACGAGATACAAAATCTGAATTTTGAGAATTAAAGTCAGAATTCTGAGAGAAAAAAGTAGCAGTTATTACTTTTCTTTTATTCCATGGTGGAAACCAGCATCCATATGGCACAATTGATTTCGGTATACTGTGAAACCAAAGTTGTAAATAAAGATTATTGGAGTATGTTTTAGAATAAATTAGTGTTTCAGTCGTTCTTTGTTATTATTTGTGAAATTTACTAGCAATCTCTGAGTGAAAATAGTTTCAAAGTAAATCCTACACCCATTTTTTATATCGCTTTTCCATAATATACAATCAGTTCTTGTTGATTGAAATAAAGTCCTTTTTTTAATAGAATATCACATTTAACTTTGAATGGGTTGCGCTTATCATTTCATGTTGACTTTAAGTGCGTTGCTAACCTAAATATTAATGCTACAGAACCAGTTATATAAACTGATTGAATTTTTAACTATAATGGACTTAACTCGTTTTTTTTTAAACTATAATAGAAAGCCGTGCCATCACTCGTCTAGACATAATTAGTCGCTTAAATGTTCTTTACATTTCTCATGGCTGCTACTGATTTAGCTTTGTGGTCCTAACATTTCTTTTAGCTTGGGGAGAGACATTGATTAACAACGTAATTATCCTGGGAGCGACTGGAGTGGGAAACCTATCAGCAGCGAGGATGGCAGAAGGCTGCCAGGGGCCGAGAGGAGAACGGGTTGTGTGACTCATGATGTCTGTTTGTTGCAGGTGGCTTAATGTGGATTTTTCTCCTGTTTTTCTCTCTTTTTGTTCTGTTTTTCCACAGCTGGCTGCGCGGCTGGGTCCACTGTAGACTCACTGCATTAGATCATTAGAGCTAGCCCATCCACCGCATGTCGACTAATGGGGGCTTCAAATCACCGCAAACTGCAAAAACAGAGAGCTGGAACAAAGAAGGTGATTATGAAAGCTCACATAACCTTTCACCTTCATCCACAGGCAGGGGGCACAATGCTTTTGATCGTGCTGAAAAAACCTGCTCCCTGACAATTAGCACAGACTTTAGGCCCCATTTTCAGGAATTAGAAAACTATGGAAAAGTCCCAGAAATGACCATTCAAGTCAACATGAAATCCTTATGTTCTGGCTGAAGACACATTTCTGGTCTAACTGGGCGCGGTTCACCAGTGATCGAAATGTAAAGACTTTAGAAACGACTTTTGTTTTTGGATGATGTCACCTACGCCGTACTTGCGTTTTAGGCAATTTTTCCAATCTAGGCTCATTGGGAAAACGTGCCTGTTGGCGGCATTTGTGCTAAATGATATTATGTTGCTTCTTGCACATTTCATTTGAAACGCGTGAATCTGGCAACGTTTATTGTGTTGGTTGTTGCACGTATCGCTACAGTTCAGAAATGGCGCTAAAAGTTTAACCCCTTGCCTGTCGCCTTTTTTTTCATATCACATATTTTAGTAATCATCATGAATTAGGTATCAATCGAAAGCTTACGAGCTCAAAATTCATCCTGCGAAAACCGTTTTTAAATCGGACGTTGCGTTACCGTGGAAACGGTACTCTAAATTATTTTAGCAGGCTCCTCCCCCTAGTGGGCAGAGTCAGGTTTCATATTACACATTTTTTTTTAACTACTTTATAATTAAAACCTTTTCTAATCTTGACGTCGGAAAGGTCTGAGTCTCAAGGTTCCATATTTGGTGACTGTTTTGTGATATAAGTGATATTTGGACAGAAATGCATTAAAAAATGCGCCTTTTTTGGTACTGCGCCTAAACAAAATCTCATGTGAACTTCAATTTTTGTGATATCAATTTCAAATTTGGAACATAACTTGGTTAGACATATGGCTTTGATTTTATAGTAATTTTAGAGTAATAATTATTTTGTAAAATAAAAACTTTTTCATGCTTTCATTTTGCTTTCACTTCACAGAGTGTCTTCTTTAAAACAATACCAAACTTAATTTTTTTTACGTCTATTCTCAAAAAAGGGGTGACAGTTAAGGAGTCAAAGCTCTATCGCGTTTAAAAATAATGTACCACATATACTAAACCCGATCCGTAACCTAACAAATAGCGCAAACAAAAGCAAACGTGAGATAAAAACACATTTGTTGACATTTTAGCTGTAATTGTGACTTGTGTTTCACGGGACTCATCCCTGACTGTACCAGGTGAGCTTTCAAGCAAATTTACTACGTCAGAAAAGCCATACATATGAAGGAAAATTTTATGTATTGGTATGTTTTAGCAGTTTTGCACATTTTTCCCAATGAGCCTGGGTTGCCTTTTTCTGTTGTAAGTATTCCAGCCTTTCTAAAATATTAGTATGCAATAGTCAGCGCAGTCATTTAAAATATAACAGCAAATAACTACAGCCCTACATAGTTGTTTTCTTTTTTTGAACTATCTCTCAGAAATGTCACATATGGGAGTACAATGTGGCGAATGCCATTTCATGTTGACTTTAAATCAAATGAAAAATCCCCAAAACTGACGTTATACAATGTGTTCAAGCACTAAAAATTGTTATATTTGAGTGGTGGAAAGCTAGCATTTACAATCCTAAATGTTATGCAAATGTACACTGAACTATTTTGGTAGATTGCAAGAAATTTCACTTAAATTGAAATGCTTTTAGCGGTTACATAAATCCTTTTTTACATGTCGAGAACATTTCTGCTCTATATTGCATTGATTACACAAACTACATCCGTGCTCCACTTCGGCGAAATTTAAGGTCCTGAAAATGAGGCTTTTAACGTTTCATGGAGAAGTCTGGGACACACATGAAAAAGCACTGCTAGCCCTCATCATGTGCGTCCCCATTTTTACTATTATTCTCAAAACAAACAACAAGAACAGTAGAAAATTGCCCTTCTGTATGATGGGAAATGAACTGGAAAGTCTAAGGGTAGCACATCAGTTAATCTTCACCTCCAAAATAAGGGCCGAACACGTTCCACATGTACCCTGCTGTGTGGGTTAACATCGCCCTCGTGGAGGGAGGAAAAACAGCCAGGATCAAATGAGGGAATGGATTTGTGTTCAGATTGGTGTGGAGATGGGAATTGTGTGGTATCTGTGCTATTCTTAGCCCCTCAAGCCTCAGATCACATTGATTGATTGTGTCAGTGTTTTCTCTTACCAGCCGTGATGAGACTAAACCTACTGGTTTTTAGTTTCTGTCAGACGTTAAAGTTGAAGTGTGCATGATGTTACAAAGATTTGTCCTCTACATCATGGGCGTCGGAAGCAAAAACAAATGTGGGTGGGTCTTCCCCCAGAACGATTTTACTGGAGCAGATGCCATTTCCTGTATTCTGGTGCCTTTTAATTAAACAATTGCTTTTATTGCCTAAAACTAGGGTTGTGCCGGTAAACTTAACAACCGCAGCACCAGAGATGATACGCATAAAATATTTATTTGTATGTGAATGCTGTTTTACATGGATATTTCATTTCGTTGCATTGTACTTGTACATGTGTAATGACAATAAACTTGAATCTCATCTCATCTCATATTAGGACACGAGTGAAGCACACTCTCAAAAAAAAAGAGTACAAAATTAGAGTGAAAAAGTGGCCGTCACTGGGGTGGGACCCTTAAGGGTACATTTTTGACACCTCTAAGTCAGGGGAAGGCAAGTTCGGTCCTAGAGAGCTGATGTGCTGCAGAGTTTAGCTCCAACCCTACTAAGCCACCACAGTATAAAACTCATGGCTCCCAGCATGCATTGCAGCATTAGGTATGTCACCATAGTTGAGATTCATATGCTGATTCTTGATATCTGTGTTGCTCTAAACTTTTTTCCCCCTTGAATGTATTTAAAGAAAAAAAAAATTTAATATCTGATCTGTGGCAAGAAAGTATTTTTGGTGAATATTATTTATTAATAGTTTTAGTCAGTGATGCGTTTAGTCAAACATTTTTCTTCATGACAATTTTTGTCTATGGCTTCTTTTGATTTGAACAGATTATGTGTTTTGTTAACACTGTAACAAAAACCACAAACTCATATAAAAAGTCATGAGTCAAACTGCCCAAACTATCTCTCAGAAACACGGAAACACTGATCACAATAATGGTGACCAAACAAAAAAACATCAACATCTAAACCTCTGTTAATTCTCAATAAGAGCTTCTATAGACGTCTTTCAGGGTTGGAGCCGAACTCTGCAGGACAGAGACTCTCTAGGACTGAACTTGACCTGCTCTAAGTAGAGGAACACAATGGTTTAATTGCACCCTAAGGACCAATTGTGTACCTTTAAAGGTACAGTTATACGTTTTAATCCCCAAGAAACAAAATTGTACCTGTACCTTTTTTTCTGATAGTGCACAAAGCTTTGTTTATAAAAATAAATAATATGTGAATGGAGTTTAATTTATTAGGGCATTTCTCAAGTGGAATGGATTTGAGGAAGCGGCTGCGTGCAAAGTCAAGGCTGTAAAACACGGAATGGAGTTTAATTTATATGGACTCTGAATTATCTAAGTTGAATGGATTTGAGGAAGCGGCTGCGTGCAAAGTTAAGGCTGTAAAACACGGAATGGAGTTTAATTTATTAGGGCATTTCTTAAGTGGAATGGATTTGAGGAAGCAACTGCGTGCAAAGTTAAGGCTGTAAAACACGGAATGGAGTTTAATTTATTAGGGCATTTCTCAAGTGGAATGGATTTGAGGAAGCAGCTGCGTGCAAAGTTAAGGCTGTAAAACACGGAATGGAGTTTAATTTATACGGACTTTGAATGATCCAAATGGAATGGATTTGAGGAAGCGGCTGCGTGGAAGTTAAGGCTGTAAAACACGGAATGGAGTTTAATTTATACGGACTTTGAATGATCCAAATGGAATGGATTTGAGGAAGCGGCTGCGTGGAAGTTAAGGCTGTATAACACGGAATGGAGTTTAATTTATATGGACTCTGAATGATCTAAGTGGAATGGATTTGAGGAAGCGGCTGCGTGCAAAGTTAAGGCTGTAAAACACGGAATGGAGTTTAATTTATTAGGGCATTTCTCAAGTGGAATGGATTTGAGGAAGCGGCTGCGTGCAAAGTTAAGGCTGTAAAACACGGAATGGAGTTTAATTTATACGGACTCTGAATTATCCAAGTGGAATGGATTTGAGGAAGCGGCTGCGTGCAAAGTTAAGGCTGTAAAACACGGAATGGAGTTTAATTTATTATGGACTCTGAATGATCCAAATGGAATGGATTTGAGGAAGCGGCTGCGTGGAAGTCAAGGCTGTAACTAAAACGTGGAATGGAGTTTAATTTATTAGGGCATTTCTTAAGTGGAATGGATTTGAGGAAGCAACTGCGTGCAAAGTCAAGGCTGTAAAACACGGAATGGAGTTTAATTTATATGGACTCTGAATGATCCAAGTGGAATGGATTTGAGGAAGCGGCTGCGTGCAAAGTTAAGGCTGTAAAACACGGAATGGAGTTTAATTTATTATGGACTCTGAATGATCCAAATGGAATGGATTTGAGGAAGCGGCTGCGTGGAAGTTAAGGCTGTTTAACACGGAATGGAGTTTAATTTATACGGACTCTGAATGATCCAAATGGAATGGATTTGAGGAAGCGGCTGCGTGCAAAGTTAAGGCTGTAAAACACGGAATGGAGTTTAATTTATTATGGACTCTGAATGATCCAAATGGAATGGATTTGAGGAAGCGGCTGCGTGGAAGTCAAGGCTGTAACTAAAACGTGGAATGGAGTTTAAATTATTAGGGCATTCCTCAAGTGGAATGAATTTGACTGGCGGTTTTCTGAAAAGTGAACAGACACATGCGCTGAATTAGAGAGGGTAAAAGTGAGCATATCATTGGTCACACAATGGTTCCGACGCCCCTGCTCCACACATAGCCATCGGTAGGCGGATTCCTCTAGGTTTGGAAAGGGACTTTACACACTTCCACTTTAAGCTCTGGCATAAACTGGTGATAAGTAGCTAGCATCGTTCTCGTACCCTAAACTAACTCGCAAGACTAGCTTACCATCCGTGGACAGCCGCCTAGCAGAAGCAAAGCGAGAAGGCAATCTCAAATCTCCTTTACTGTCTGCTAGGCGGACGCTCTGGCCGATTCCTACAACACGAACGGTTCAACACTGACTACGCTAAAGTGAAGAGTGTCAAACAAGACAAGATTACTTCTCCTCAGTAGGACAAAATCGTACTGGTCATTTTCTCTCCTCCGTTAGCCAAGTCAGGGTTCTGCTTTCGCTCTCAGATGGCACATTAATGTGTGTGGGGTCACTGAAAGGATGTGGTTTTTTCTTTGGATTTGGTTTGGCTCGGTTCAGGAATAACAGGCTTGCCGATTACTCTGCACTATGGTACCCGATTTCGGTGACATTGAGGCTGACCTTGGAGTCACCTCCCCCGCTGCCGCACTCTCCCTTGTCGTACCACCATTTGTTTTTCAATTTGTCCAACAGGCCTTGCTCATTCAGTTTTAAAACTGCCAGGTTAACAGCATTTCTTGAAACAATAAAACATAACTTGTAAGAAAATGCACAGGTCTGTGAGCAATCTACTGCATTAGCATAGTAGTAGTAATGGTAACGTTACTGATAATACGGTGAGCTACTACTACTGAGAGTCAATTACAGCAGTAATCAGAATGGTTGAAAGAGCACAATTTGGTTAAGAATTTCACCAATATGAAGGCAAGAGAGACGCTCAGAGCAAAGAAAGTGTTAAATATTCAAGGTGGCATGGAGGGTTACGCTGTCTCAAACTGAAGTGTGCGGGATGGGGACATTGTCATTGAGAAGAAAAGTAACAACAACAAACATCATGCAATTAACATTCGTCACAAGTGACAGCGCAGCTTTTACAAGCTAAATTGAAAAACCGTTGAACTGTTAAATTAAAAGTGACAACACGACAGTCAGGAAGGACAGCCACACGAGACAGCGAGAGAAAGATCGAAGGACAAAAAAGACAGACGGGAAGGGACGCACGCGGACACACACACACACACACACACACACACAGATGTGAAATGACTGCTTAAGTTAGCCACTCGAAATGATAAAAATCTGGTTGAAAAACTGGAAAAGAAGACAAACATTTAAAGAAGAGAGCACTGATCAGAAGCATCATTGTGAATCAAATAACAATCAAAATGCATCATACCGTTACCTCTTGGTCAAAATAGAGGGGATTTGGGGAGGGAGGGGAAGGGGGAAGGGGGAGGAAATGACAACACAGGACATCAGGGTAGGTGGAATACTATAACAACATGGAGAATATTGTTATATTATTCCACCCACCTTAATGCTGAGCCTTTGGGGGTCGCCACACCATAGCCCTTAGAGTCCAGATTGCCGCCCACTTTCATGGTGTCGCAGGGCTTCCTCTGCTCAATGTATTCGTTCATGGTGGATTCGAGAAGAAAGGCGAATTTGCCCTTCGACTTTCGTACCCGCGCCACCCCGTCGGGCGTGGTCTTGGCGAAGACCGAGGGCTCGGCCGATTTCATGTACGACCACATTTTTTCGTACACCGCAATTTTGGAACGCTGTGCAAAGGAGACAAGAAAAACAGACACGCGTGTGTCATTAGTGCACGGAGAAACAGAATCACAGACATCATGTGTTTAGTTCACAATAAGTTTGCTGCTGATGAGCAGGGCACGTTAACACCCGTGTATTCCAGCAGGGGCGTGCAACAGTCACTCCTACTGGACACTTTGACGGGTCGAATTTTATATATAATAAAGTTTTCAATTGTAGTCCTTTAAAAAAGGCATCTAAAATAATAAATAAAGTGCAATGTAGTGTTGTCAAAAATATTGATACATAATGATAAATATCTGAAATGCTTCCAATACCAATTTTCTGCAGAATAGACACACAACACCAGCGTCTCTCTCTCTCTCTCTCTCTCTCTCTCTCTCTCTCTCTCTCTCTCTCTCTCTCTCTCTCTCTCTCTCTCTTATCTCTCTGACAGCGAGTTACACACAAACCCTCCTCCTCTCACTCACTCACTTCATTTGCTCCGGATGAATATTGTTGCTCTTACAGGGCTTGAATTTCGGTATGGGATTGCGCATATTGGGCATATTTTTTAGCCTGGCTCCACCCTCCTACGTACTTCCGCTCAATTTTCATTTATCCTTCAGTACTCCGTCTGGGATTGCGGTATATTCTCTGGTTTTCTCCGGTCAAATTTTAACCGGTCCAATCAGCGAACAGAGGGAGTGGCTGAGAACGATGACACGCTAGTTTGAGATCACATACGTCACGACCAAACGTCACGATTGGTTATGGCAGATCCAGAATGACTCTGGGCAGATCCAATAGTTTTAGACTTCAACAGAGTTCCCGCCTTCAAGGAAGTGAACGCTTGTCAATGGAGAGTCAAATTAAATGTACGAGAGTCTGGTAAGACCAGGCTACATCATTTTACTCATTCCTGCAGATTTTGTGCTCACACCCAAAGTGCGGCACATAAAGCCTCTCAACACTAAATTGAGCTCTTTTTTGCGGCTTATTGCGCTTAAACAGTCAAACACACACATAATAATGTCAAAATGACTGCAAGTATTCATGTAAACACAGTCAGTTCTGTTGTAAGTGAATGTAAACAGTTGAGAAAGAAAACACATGAGTATCAGTATAATGGATCCGTGCGTCAGCTCTTAAAGTGACAGCAGCCTAATAAACCTGATGACAAATGATGAGATATGAATGATGAGATGAAAAAATATCTATACGGCAGTTTTCCCCCCAAGATTTTGGTGTCAAAATTGTGGCCAGTGAGTGGCTAGTAACGTTGAAAACCACTTGCAACAGTAGCCATGTTTCCATCCACCTATTTTTATGCGCATTTTGGGATATCGCATAAAAAAATGCTGAATGGAAACGCCAAGATGTGCATAAATTCAAAAAATGCGCATAAAAAACGTATGCGCTCGTTTGAGTCGGATACATTTTCTATCCGATACGAAAACATGCACATAAACTACGATGGAAACGCATTTACCAAATAAATTCCTTGATGCGCATAAAAAAAATCATGTGACTTTCGCGATATAACAGCATAACTGCACTAACCAGCGGAAAAATCTTGTTTGCAAAGCATCTGAAATGCTGGTTTGGTCATTCAGGAGTCTGTTGTCTAAGATGCTCGGTATATTTCCCTCCTAGAACTGTCTTACACGACTGTGTTCCCAAACAGCAGCATCTGCCTCTGAAAGCATGACAACACGTTTGAGACGCACAAGTTCCTCTGAGACGCAAATCATTTATTATATACGAAAATTATTATATATGGTGGCTTCTCCTATGTTTCTTAGTGATTTTTTAGCGGTAGTTTATCAGGAAGTGACGATTATGTTCTCTTCGACTCACTGGATGGAAACAGTGCTTTATTCGCAAATGTTTATGCGATAATGCATTTTTGCGCATAAATTATATTCGCAACTTTGGATGGAAACATAGCTAGTGACTGGAGAGCAAAAAACGTAATGCCAAGCCCTGATACTGAGTATGGTATCCTTGCTCTAACTTGAGAGACTAACATATCAGAGTCTTATATGTAATTAAAGCTGTGGCACGAAGTGTCCAACATTCACACTTTTCCCCCAATTAATTAATTTGAAGTGCACTTTTTTCCTTGTGGGAGTTTTCAGTTTGAACAAACTACTAATAGTGCACAAGCAAGTGAATTTGGAAGCACCTTCAGTGCATTAGCTTTGTATGTTAACCTATAAAAATTCAATTTGCAATTGTGTGAATGTGAAAAAGAAGCAAACCTGACTCATACCGGAAAACATTTCTAGTCTCATGATGTGTTTCCAGTCAAATTAGAGTATTTTCCTAGTTGATAATATTACGTTTAACCTATGAACACTTATAGAAAAATCATATGGACCCATAGTGCTGACAGTGTCACAATGACTGGCAATGCCTCACCTGTCAAAGTTTAATGAATGGCTAGATGACATGAAGTGTCCCGAGGTTAATTAACTACATTTGTTACAGGTGGCCGTTCATATCCTACACACTGTACAGGTGAAGTTAGGAGAGCTTTTTGTCCAAAAATGATAAGAGCACTATTGTGGGTATATTAAACTGAAGCGCTGCAAGCCATGCTTGTTTTCTCTCATCAGTCTTTGGCCCAGAGCTCATTTTTATTTGCAATAGTATTAAAAAATGTTCTGTTTAATTAATTTAGACGCTCTTTTGACTAGTGATGCACCGATCATGATTTTACATGGCCGATTCCGATACCGATTTTTTTCAAGAAAACTGTCCGATTCCGATACTGATTTCCGATTATTTTTTTTTACACAATAAAGTAATGAAAGTATACATGAACAAGATGTTTATTTGGTATTTAACAGGCTAAATTGGCTTTTGGCTAATGAAAACAAGTCCGCAATCTGAAATTAACAGGAAATTGAATTGGAAATTAAAAGGCTTAAAGGTGAAATTAAAGGCAATAACTGCATATTCTGCAATCCAAACAAAGATGTTACTTAAATCAGCATTTGTTTTTAAATTCAGTGTAAAGAAAAAAAGTATTTACCAGTGAAATTCAATAAAACCAAAGTATATTATTGTTCCAAAATGTTAAATCAAATAATGTTTAGTGCAACGACAAAAACTAAGATGCTACAGCAGGTGCTTTTTAAATCAAATTAAGTCAATGTAATCTTAAGGTAAAATAAAAGGTAACACTTTAGAATAATGGTCATTAGTTAACATTAGTTAATGTATTAACTAACATGAACTAACTATGAGCAGTACATTTGTTACTGTATTTGTTCATCTTTGTTAACGTTAGTTAATATAAATACAGCTGTTCATGGTTTGTTCATGTTAGTTCACAGTGCATTAACTAATGTTAACAAGATTTTAATAATGCAGTTATCTCTCATTAGTAAATGTTGAAATTAACATTAACTAATAATGAACAGCACTTATAAAGCGTTTATTAATCTTTGTTAATGTTAACTAATGTAGTTAACTAATGTTAACTAATGACCATTATTCTAAAGTGTTACCAAATATAAATGATCATCCTATAGGCTACAGAACTGATAGTATTTCATTTCTAAAATGCATGCATGTTCTTCTTTAGGCTACAAAAATAAGTATTTCAGCTTTTTCACAAGTTAGTCTGTTTCGTTCTCATCCGATCCAACACGTGAGAATCTGAGCTGAACAAACGCTCACTATCTGCACTTGTGCAGGGCGGAGAGGTAAGCTCGCGCAACTTCAGCTCGCGCAGGAAAGCGGCTCTTCATTCCCTTCAGCGTATCTCGTCTCTTCCCTCAGTTCTCCAGGTTCCGTTTGTAACACACAAGTGACATGTTCGAATGATTGCAATAAAGGCGTATGTGCACGCGGGCACACTTCCGGATAAATCGGCAAAAAAATACAAAGAAACCGGCCGGTTGCCGATCGCGCGCTAGAAGCAAAAACCGGCCGGTTCCGGTTTTTGGCCGGTCAACCGGTGCATCCCTACTTTTGACCCAGTATTAACAGGGTTTCTAATGGAGACTGTAATAGGACAACAGTTCAGCAGAAGTTGGAATCTGTCACGGCACTGCTCATTGGTTGTTCAGGAAATGAGCTGATCAACAAAGCTGACTTAGGCTGGTCACACACGTGAAGATTTTGAGCCGGATTTGCACCCCAAGCGATCTGGGGGGCGTTGCCCGATTCAAGGATCATCGCAAACGACTTTTTTGTCCAAAAAAAGCCTCAAATTGTGTGGTGTCATTACCACGGAGACCGCACAATCCCAAATCATAAATATCCTTTTGTCATATTTATGACTCTTGATCGGGCTGCCTCTGTTGTGACACCGGTGATGGCCAATGAGAGCGAGCCAGCTTCACCAACTGGATGTTGCTTCTATAGCTGAAACTTGGCAGCCACAAACATGCCACGAAAGTGGAGTATTGAGAAAAACCCCCATATTCATTTTTTCTTCTTTGATTAACAAAACTCACGACGCTGACGGTTTCTGATTTGTTTTCTTCTCTTGTCACGTTTGATCTTGCGAGTCTCTGTGAAAATGTTACTACAATCGACAGGTGTGTGGTCTCACGGTCCGGACTAATCTTCTAGTGTGTACATTCAATGATCATAATGCTAAAACTCTTTGAAACTGCCCTTATGTCTGTGGTCTCCCATAATTTTAAAATTGGTTAAGATTTAAAAATCGTCTAGTGTGTCTCAGGCCTTGGGGTGTGTTCACACCTGTAGTTCGGTTTGCTTGGTTCATTTGGTCCGGACCAAAAACAAAAAAAATATTCCTGGACTGCTTAGCGTTCACATTGGCATTTTAACACCACACCTAAAGGCATAGGGATATGTTCATAACCTGATTGGTCGGCTTTTATTACATATTTTTCACGACAGAACTTACCGAACATCCAGAACAATGCTGTATGCTCGGCTAAATGCGCTCGTTGTATGTGCGTAGCTTCCTATGATGGTATTTTGTCCTTTTTAGGGTCGCATCTTGTGACACCATGTCCTGTTTTTGGTTTGTTTACATGTCTTTGGTCCGTGTTGCGGTCATATTTCAGTCGAACTGCACTAGATTTGGTTTGGAAGTGGAGCGGGAGCCATCTTTACAGTGGTCTCGGCCCTCTTGTTTGGGTTCGGATGGCAGCGTTCACATTTTCAAATGAACCGCACTAACTGAGTGATCACACCAGGGTTCATTTTAATCCAAGCAAACATGCCAAGTGTGAACGCACCCTAATAGGATAATATAGGTTGATTTGCATTGTTCACATACAGTGGGGAGAACAAGTGTTTGATACACTGCCGATTTTGCAGGTTTGCCCACTTACAAAGCATGTAGAGGTCTGTTATTTTTATCATAGCTACTCTTCAACTGTGAGAGACGGAATCTAAAAATCCAGAAAATCACATTGTATGATTTTTAAGTAATTAATTTGCATGGCATAAGTATTTGATACATCAGAAAAGCAGAACTTAATATTTGGTACAGAAACCTTTGTTTGCAATGACAGAGATCATACGTTTCCTGTAGTTCTTCAGCAGGTTTGCACACACTGCAGCAGGGATTTTGGCCCACTCCTCCACACAGACCTTCTCCAGATCCTTCAGGTTTCGGGGCTGTCGCTGAGAAACACGGAGGAGTTTGAGCTCCTCCAAAGATTTTCTATTGGCTTCAGGTCTGGAGACTGGCTAGGCCACTGCAGGACATTGAGATGCTTCTTACAGAGCCACTCCTTAGTTTCGGGTCGTTGTCATGCTGGAAGACCCAGCCACGACCCATCTTCAATGCTCTTACTGAGGGAAGGAGGTTGTTGGCCAAGATCTCGTGATAAATGGCCCCATCCATCCTCCCTTCAATACGGTGCAGTCGTCCTGTCCCCTTGGCAGAAAAGCATCCCCGAAGAATGATGCTACCACCCCCATGCTTCACGGTTGGGATGGTGTTCTTGGGGTTGTACTCGTCCTTCTTCTTCCTCCAAACACGGCGAGTGGAGTTTAGACCAAAAAGCTCTATTTTTGTCTCATCAGACCACATGACCTTCTCCCATTCCTCCTCTGGATCATCCAGATGGTCATTGGCAAACTTCAGACGGGCCTGGACATGCGCTGGCTTGAGCAGGGGGACCTTGTGTGCGCTGCAGGATTTTAATCCATGACGGCGTAGTGTGTTACTAATGGTTTTCTTTGAGACTGTGGTCCCAGCTCTCTTCAGGTCATTGAGCAGGTCCTGCTGTGTAGTTCTGGGCTGATCCCTCACCTTCCTCATGATCTTTGATGCCCCACGAGGTGAGATCTTGCATGGTGCCCCAGACCGAGGGAGATTGACCATCATCTTGAACTTCTTCCATTTTCTAATAATTGCGCCAGCAGTTGTTGCCTTCTCACTGAGCTGCTTGCCTATTGTCCTGTAGCCCATCCAAGCCTTGTGCAGGTCTACAATTTTATCCCTGATGTCCTTACACAGCTCTCCGGTCTTGGCCATTGTGGAGAGGTTGGAGTCTGTTTGATTGAGTGTGTGGACAGGTGTCTTTTATACAGGTAACGAGTTATAACAGGTGCAGTTAATACAGGTAATGAGTGGAGAACAGGAGGGCTTCTTAAAGAAAAACTAACAGGTCTGTGAGGGCCGGAATTCTTACTGGTTGGGAGGTGATCAAATACGTATGACATGCAATAAAATGCAAATTAATTATTTAAAAATCATACAATGTGATTTTCTGGATTTTTGTTTTAGATTCCGTCTCTCACAGTTGAAGTGTAACTATGATAATAAATAACAGACCTCTACATGCTTTGTAAGTAGGAAAACCTGCAAAATCGGCAGTGTATCAAATACTTGTTCTCCCCACTGTATAAGGCAAATTTCTTGCAAACTACTTTAAAACTGAGCAGGTGTCTCCCTGAGCCTGTGAAAAAAAATGTTTTTGCATCAGAGTTGATCTATAGCACTATCAACCGGCTAACTAGTCCACTATTTCTCTGGAACAGATAGCCAGTTAGTTCAAATGAGGAGTTTAGTATACAGAGGTGTTCAAAGAAGCAGGGTTTCAACCAGGCAAATAGTGCAATAACTGCAGAATTATTTAATGCGTCAAGGGGAACATAAATAATGACAGCATGTGCCAACATAGACAACTGCATCAGCAGAAAAGTCACAGCGCACCAACAGGAACAGATGGACACTTCGTAGGATCGTCCCTAAATGGACCAATAATAGAGCCTTAAAAATCACCAAAGAACCAAAGAGGTTTATGACAGGGCTGTTACTCAGAAAGCACTTGTGTTCAGTGCCAAGACAAGAGGAGACACACATCTGGTGAATGCAGAATTATGGGCAACTGGAAGACAATTGTCCAATGGCGTTTCCTACATCTGGACTGTTTTTTCTGTAAATGAAGTCAAAGGAGGCCTACTGTATCTGTACGAAAGTGTTAAACGTGATGGTTTATGTGTAACATTATGTGCTGTTTTATCATGGGAGTCGTTATATCAAATGATTGTTTTGTGTGATCATAAACCAGCGGAAGAATATGAGGCTGTTTTTACTGCAGCATCACTATTCCCTCATGATATTCCCATATTCCCTCATACACACATCTAGACTATATAATAAAGACTAAGATGGCCTTCTTCATCATTACGTATAATCACTGAACTCTTATGGGATGTTCTGGAGATAAGTAGAAGCCTTTTTTTCTGAGGAAAAAGTGCAATATACAGCAGAATCTGAATATATACAGTATATATGTATTATATATTATCTTGGGTAATAATAGGGTTGAATGGCTGACGAATCCAGACAACAATACAATTAAAGATTTCAAACTGGGTTTCACAGCTTCAATTTTGCTACCCTTTCATGCTGTTTATTTCAAATAACATCCCTCTCCAAAGAATATAGTATTATTTTGCTAATAATGGGACACTAATTTGTAAGCAGATGCCTTTTGTTATTTGTATTCTTCCTCACTGTAAAAAACCAATAGCTTCAACTTAAAAAAGTAAGTGTTTGGGCTCCCTTAAACTTTTAAGTTTAGTCAACAGAATTAATATCCAAGTTGTCAACTTCACATTTCAAGTTGGCTAAACTTAAAAAATTGAAGGCAGCCCAAACACTTACTTTGTTTTACAAGTCACAGCTGGGAAATCCAGTGACATTACATAAAGTGAGTTTTGTCATTATTAGTGATAATGTGAGTGCTATTAACTTTAAATCAAGACGGCAACTGAACACAAGGCCAAAGTGTCCACATCACATTAATAATGGATCCATCACTACCCGTAATTAAACTGCTATCAAGTGAGACTATAGCATCAAGGTTCATAAACAACAGAATTATCATAAACACGCTCAGAAAGGTGTTATATGGTGTGCTACCGACGGAGCTGGCAACTCAATAATTAGTTCACATTAATAAACATCAGATTTGACCATTAGCACAATAAATATTGTTTTAAAGAGTAGATGATCAATAGTGGTCATTTACAAAACTCTAGTCTTCACTCATTTTAAGTTCAAAGTCAAAAACGTAAAAAACAATGAGTTTCTGAAGAGCGGTTTCCCATTAAAGGGGACCTGTTATGCAAAATTCAGTGTGTGTACAATCACCCTATAATGGTAAAAATACAGCCACTCTATTTAAACCCTATAAATCATAAGGAGTTTCTCAGAACAAGTGTTTGCAGATTCTAGTATACGTTATTTCACATGCTTAGGCCCCGCCTACGACTGCTGACAGACCCCGCCCTATTAGCTTAGCCCCGCCCCTCCGTGAGCTGAACACAGTCCGGCATGTTTATCTCCTGGCCAGAGCATTCAAGAAATGTGTTGTTATTACAGCTACTAAAGTTATTCAGTCGAGAGCAGTGAGTGATTTTCTGTTTGTCTTTTGTAGTTTGATTCATATATTACGCTACTGTCACTTTAATACACAGATCTAATACACACATGCGATTTCTTTATGTTCACAGACACAACTGACTGTGTTAATGTGAACTGTGTGTTTTTGACATAACCTTGTGTGTGTTTGACGGATCAAGCGCAATAAGACGTGAAAGAGAACTTAGTTTAACACTCACAGGACGTCCCGTCTGACACACAGCTTTCTGTGCGCGTGCTTCGGGTGTGCCATATCTCAGAAGTTTAGACTGATATGGCTTTAAACGCATATCATAAATTTTCATGATGATGAAGAACTGTCATGAGTTTTAGTTTTCGTCAGAGTATCGGAGGCACGAGCTGTACAGGCCCCGCCCTCTGCTGGATAGGGGGCGGAGTAGCAGCTCATTTGCATTTAAAGATACAGTACATGCACGAAAACAGCATTTTTTCCCTTCCACTCAAAAATGGGCTTTTACAACATGGTGTAATAAATGATCTGTGGGGTATTTTGAGCTGAAACGTCACAGACACATTCTGGGGACACCTGAGAATTGTAAAAAGGGACATAATAGGTCCCCTTTAATGTATATTACAAAACTTGTTCTGCATTCCAACAGGCAATCCATCTATCCTAAATAGTATGCAAGATGATAATTAGTGCTCCATAAATCACAGTACATTGAAAAGAGTGTCAAAGGTGCAGGATATGTCCCAAAACTGTCTTAATGCTCAGAAGTATACACTTTCCCATGGGTGTTAACAAGCCGAATATAGTATTCAGGAGAACAAAGGTATCTCATCTTCATCTTGTTTCTTTTAAAAACGATAATACCATTGTGTTTTTTACATTTACCATAGTGGTACCATTACATTATCTGAGGTCCCTTGTGAAAAAGAAGTACACATTTATGTCATGTATTTAAATAGATTTAAACATAGCCTATTTACTTTAAATGCAATATTGAATAGCATTACAGTTAAAATGATAACCAAGTACTTTAGTATGTTCAACGCATCAAAACAAGTGTAGAAAGAAAGATTACACTGCAAAAAATGCTTTTCTTACTTAGTATTTTTGTCTTGTTTTCAGTCCAGATATCTAAAAAATCTTACATTAAGAAGCATTTACTAGACTAGCAAAAGTTTTTGTCTTGTTTTGGGGGAAAATAACTCAAAATTAAGGAAGTTAATACACTTAAAAATCGGCCAATGGGGTAAGAAAAATTATCTTAATTCAAACAGAAAACAAGATTATTTTGCTTACCCCATTGGCAGATTATTTTGCTTATTTTAAGCAAAAACATCCT
The DNA here is from genome assembly GCF_949357685.1 of Gobio gobio. NCBI lineage: Eukaryota > Metazoa > Chordata > Actinopteri > Cypriniformes > Gobionidae > Gobio > Gobio gobio. Next base: position 6,124,544 of record NC_137109.1, on the reverse strand, counting down.
TAATTTTGAGTTATTTTCCCCCAAAACAAAACAAAAACTTTTGCTTGTCTAGTAAATGCTTCTTAATGTAAGATTTTTTTGATATTTGGACTGAAAACAAGACAAAAATACTAAGTAAGAAAAGTATTTTTTGCAGTTTATTAAAACACGATTTACAAAGTGTGTTAAGAGACAGTCATAAAACAAGGGGTTCCTCGGAGGACCATATAAATCCATGACAAAATGTTTAATTTGATCCATGCTTACCTCATGATACAAGGTGGAACCCAAACCCTTCTGCCTCAGCTATAATGGGAAGCGCTTAAACCTTCCTCTGAGGCGAGACAGTCCTACAATAGCAATTTGGGTCAGAAGAGAGTTGTTGCTCTGAAACTGTCTCCATTCTACTTCAATATGTCACTTCAACTACTGAAGATGTGGGAATAGATACTGAGATAGAGGAGTAGAGACAGGGCGACTGCTCCTGACCGACTGCGAGAGTGACGTGAAGTCGAAAGCTCAACCATCCTCTCCTCCCTTCGGTTTTGTCGAGCATTACCGGAGCCTACATTGGCGAGCTAGGGGTCATATCATTCAGCTGGCAAAATGAAAGTGTCACCGCACTGCAGACGCGCAGCCTAGCATATAAACCTCACATTACAGTCACTCCGAGTGGAAGAGAAAGTGTTTACCGCTGCTCTTGCTCCACAGAGGTTGAGGAGCAATGCTTCTGAAGATGCTTGCCTGGCGTTCAGGAAGACAGGTCGTTTTAAGAGAGCAGAATTAAACACCTCTCGGTGTGAAGACTGTCTTACGGGAGACAAACCTGCTGCTAAAGTCTGCTGTCAGTCGTGCCACTGAGCTGAGAAAATGCCAGACAGTTTGAGGATCTTTTCCTTTGTGTGAGCACGTCACGTTCTTCAGTGGCTCTCTGTTCATCAAAGAACCAAGAACACTTTCGGCTTTATAAGGTTCTCGAGTCGGTTATGCTCTGTGGTTCTTCAGAGATGAGAAAAGTTTCCCATTGAATGGGTGTCAAGATATTCATTCAAATTAATTGATGACGGATCCATCCTAGATAGATGGATGGACGATGGATAGATGGATGGATATATCCCTCCGTCTGTCTATTAGATAGATAGATGGACGGACAGGTGGATGATAGATAGACAAAGACAGATAGATAGATAGATAGATAGATAGATAGATAGATAGATAGATAGATAGATAGATAGATAGATAGATAGATAGATAGATAGATAGATAGATAGATAGATAGATAGATAGATAGATAGATAGATAGATAGATCTGTCCGTCCGTCTGTCTATTAGATAGATGGACAGATGATGGATGGATGGATGGACGGATCTATATGTCCGTCAGTCTATTAGATAGATGGATGGACAGATGATTGATAGATAGCCGTAGTCACGTGACATAGGTGTTTTGAATCACGCTTCGGATCATTCGACTCGAAACATCTGCGCTTCGGATCACGCAAAGCTTCGGAACTACAGTTTTGCATTAGCCATTCCTGACGTGCACATGAAACCGAAAGTATAATTTACTCGTCTCGAGACTGTCTGTTTCGGAGCGCGCGCGCGCTGCCTTTGGAATGACACCCAAATTCACTCATGACACAAGTCAAGCACTCGCACTTTGGATCTATCATTTATGAGCAAAGTTACGGTGATATATTAGCTAGCTAGTTGAGTAAGTTACCTTCGACATGCTACATCGGTGAGGTACTGAGAGCCAACGTCTTCGCAATTCTCTATGACATTTGTTTTGCCTTTGCGCACGGGCCAGTGATTGGCCGTTCAACTAGCCCGACATACTCTTTTACTGGCCCCGGGTCATCGGGCCATTGCTTATGTCGAGCCCTGGTTAATGTTTTTCCATGTGTAATAATAATAGTCTAATCTGAACAGACATTAATCTGAGTGTATTAGAGTTGAGGATCAGGGCTCTGCTAGTGCTCTAGTGTGAGTGTATTAGAGTTGAGGATCAGGGCTCTGCTAGTGCTCTAGTGTGAGTGTATTGATCTCTATACAGTCGCTGTATGTCCTGAGTAAACATCCTCCACACATTGCAGGCCGCTTTCATCATCCTCAGCCTGTCCTCATATCTGTCCTCCACAGAGCTGATTCACATCCGCCTCGTATCGCCGCTCCATCTCTCTCTCCACTAAAGCTTTACTTCTCAATGATTGGCTTTGGAGACGCAACACATTTCTCCTCAGTGCCGGTGCTCTTCCTGCAGTTCTGCTCCAGCTTTACTCGCCGTCCTGTGTGTGAACGCCTTTGCATTAGATAACAAACTATTAAAAAGAGTTCTTTTATTTATTAACTCTCAACTGTCAGACATGTCCGTCCGCCTTTCCTGCAGTTTCTGCCAGAAGGTCCTGAGAGTTCGATCCGTGAGGTGCATTTCATTTCATGGCCAGGCGTATTGTTCTGTATAATGGATAAGGTTTAGTGCCCCCGTCCCATAATTCCTCAGCTGTGAAAGTGTTTTCATGCTTTGGGCAAACATGCTGGATGCTGCTCGTGGAGTTATGCATGATATATAGGTTTGGATTAGAAATAATATATATGCTCTGAGACTTCCTGCACATTCAATATTCATTCAGTGTTCATTTGTTGTAACACGTATGAAAGTTTGAAACACATGGAAGGAAACACTGCACTGGACTGGACAGAGCACCCAGAAAGGTCAGGCTAGAGACTGATTTATTGCAGCTGGATTCAGAGTTTCACCAGCTCAGGCAACTCCAACACATGAAGCTCTTCCCAGAACTCACTCAGGAGAGAGAGAGACAGGTGAAAAACAGAAGCAAAGCCTGACCTTTCTGTGTGGACGGTCCAGTCCAGTGCACAGTGTTTTCATTTCATGTATTTTAAACGTGTTACAACAATATCCGAGCGGCAGAGGTACCTGTAGATTCAGAAGCAGAGATAGTGTTGGCAAACGTCTGTCATTAGCAATACGGCATGTCTTAAAGGATCTTCTTCATTGCGGTGTTCAATGTAGCGTTACTGGGAATCTGCCTGCTGCCATCACACTGTAATGTGAGTTTTTGGTAACCCTCTATGGTCACAATTTATATTAGGTGGCCTAAAACTACTGGGTATTTAAACATTAAAGGTGAACTTTGCAGTAAAATATCCCAAAAACCACAAGGCCAATGTTATATATTTTGTTCAGTTGAGTACTTACAATATCCCAAATGTTTCCAACTATTTGTAAATGGTGAGAAATTGCTCTTTTACCCGAGGAACCGGGACGTGTGAGGGAGTCGCCTGACGATGGCGTCTCGGTTTCTGGTTTTATTCTGCAGAAACGCTTTACTCTCACTGCAGTGTGAACAAGTGTCATAGCAGCCGCTGAGAGATCACACAGAGTAACGTCATTAACACACTCAGATGTGTCTAATATGATCAACAGAGCTGCCTTACCTCATACTTTTACTGCTAATGAGTTTGAGGTATGACTGGGTTTAGGAGTAAAGGTGGGGTTAGGTAGCCTGGATGCCAGCCGAATTTCAGCCACAACATTTGAGGTCAGGAAGTTCGGTCTGGACTTGATCCGTTGTGGAGCAACTATGCTCGAACAAATCACATTGTCAGGGCGGGCTTTATACGATGATGGACAGATGATCAACAGTAACGTAATCATCCACGTCACCAAAGAGCGCTTGGTCTTGGTCTTGTCTTGGTCTCAACCCCTCAAAGTCTTGGTCTTGGTCTTGTCTTGGTCTCAACCCTTCAAAGTCTTGGTCTTGGTCTTGTCTTGGTCTCAACCCCTCAAAGTCTTGGTCTTGTTTTGGTCTCAACCCCTCAAAGTCTTGGTCTTGTGTTGGTCTCAACCCTTCAAAGTCTTGGTCTTGGTCTTGTCTTGGTCTCAACCCCTCAAAGTCTTGGTCTTGTTTTGGTCTCAACCCCTCAAAGTCTTGATCTTGTTTTGGTCTCAACCCCTCAAAGTCTTGGTCTTGTTTTGGTCTCAACCCCTCAAAGTCTTGGTCTTGTTTTGGTCTCAACCCCTCAAAGTCTTGGTCTTGTTTTGGTCTCAACCCCTCAAAGTCTTGGTCTTGTTTTGGTCTCAACCCCTCAAAGTCTTGGTCTTGTTTTGGTCTCAACCCCTCAAAGTCTTGGTCTTGTCTTGGTCTCAACCCTACAAAGTCTTGGTCTTGTCTTGGTCTCAACCCCTCAAAGTCTTGGTCTTGTCTTGGTCTCAACCCCTCAAAGTCTTGGTCTTGTCTTGGTCTCAACCCCTCAAAGTCTTGGTCTTGTCTTGGTCTCAACCCCTCAAAGTCTTGGTCTTGTCTTGGTCTCAACCCCTCAAAGTCTTGGTCTTGTCTTGGTCTCAACCCCTCAAAGTCTTGGTCTTGTTTTGGTCTCGGCACACGCTCGTCTTGGTCTCGATTTGGTCTCGGTTTAGGTGGTCTTGACTACAACACTTCAGATGATCAACAGTAACATAATCATCCACGTCACCAAAGAGCGCTTGGGTTGAATTTGTTCTAATCCTAAACGGAGAACTTGTTCGTATATGCGTTCACCTTTTCTATTTCTCTCAGAAATGATGATGGTGTTGGTACGTACTCCGTGTATCCTTAAATTATTTTTACAATACCGGCAAAGATCGTTTACACTCATCTTCTTCTTCTTCTACTTCCTCCAGCGTGCGTGCAGTTGAGTTCTGTTGATAACTATGCGTCGCTCAACACACGTCACTTACTCCAGTGCTCTGATTGGTTGCAGGTCTATCCAATTGAGTGCAGAGGCATTTTCTTTCCTGGTTTGGTGGAAACACCCCATAATCACAGCCCAATGCAGACTCTGATTAGAATGAGTTTAACGAGGTCAGGCTAGGGGTTAGGATTATAGGGGTTAAGAGTTTGGCTTTGGGGTAATGGTTATGGGTAACTTCTACAGCGTAACTACAATGCAAGCACTTTAAACGTAATTAAAATGCACTTGAATGTACACAATTAGTAAGTATATTTGATCTAAAGGCCCATTTATACTTCTGCGTCGAGTGTACGCCGTAGGCTACGCGCGTAGCCGACGCCGTCGTGAGCATTTATACTTCTGCGCTGTTGTCTGCGTCAATGTGCAATTCCACATGCAGACACTAGAAGGCAGTGTCCTCGGGCATGTTGGTGTAATCAAAACAACAGCCGAAGAAGAAGCAGCTTGATGTGTAGAATCTGTACATTCATGTCGGAATATCAGCAGCAGTGAGAGAGTGGCTTTTCTTGCAGCTTGAGTTGTTGTATCTAATACAAATTAAGCATCTCTAGTTGATTAGTAAAGTTAAATGAGGCGATCTGGCGCTGGAATGCATTTGTGAAACCATGCGGAGCTCGTGGCCGCTGTTTTCAGCAGCGGTGGCTCAGCAAGCGATTGTTGTTGCGGAGACTTCATTCACGAAATATACCCTAATGTGTCCCTGTTCTTGATATACAATTACTGATTAACATCTTTGGTTTTAATGAGAAAATAAATAAACTATATTCAGCGGATCTATGTATTTATTTACTACCATAAAGAATCGCTGGACTGCAAAATAGTGTGTTATAGCAGACGTAAGGAACTATCATCCAATTTCTGGACACACACACACACACACACTCCTATCGCAGATTTTTTATATATTTATTGACCTGAGGGAAGGGTTCTGGCAGACCAATCACAGCGCTTGCGGTCCGCGTAGAATTGACGCGTTGTTACATTTTTGGAGAGGTGCGCGTCAGGCTACGGCGTAGGGTACGGCGTATCCAACGCGTCTATGCGTAGGGTACGCCGTACCCTCTGCGTGCACTCGACGCAGAAGTATAAATTGGCCTTAAGGGTTAAGTACATAGTCGTTAAAGCTACCTAATATAAAGCATAACCCACTTTCTTGTTTTCTGTGTTTTTTCTTGTGCCCTTTGTTCCCGTGTCTCATTTACTGTCAAAGTTACTGATTTGTTTTCCCTCAGTATTGATTCCTTCCACCTGTGTCTCCTCTAGTTTCTTTTGTTAGCCCTGTGTATTTAAGCCCTGTACTGTATGCTGCTTTTCCACTGCAGGGTACGGCTCACTTTTGGGGGGTTTTCCTCTGTGTACAGTACCTGGTGCTTTTTTTAGTACCACCTCGGGTTGAGGTTCCAAGCGAGCCGTACCGATACTAAACTGTGACGTGTGAACACTGCAGATCACTGATTGGTCAGAGAGAATCGTCACTACCAGCGTCATTGGATTTGCGACATGAGACACCAAACCCGCTGGGTTTATATAGTTAGCAACAGCCACCGCAGGATCATTTGTTTGTACGCAACTTGAAATGGCTGTATCGTGGTCAGTAGACGAGGTGGCACGCAACTATAACGATCAATCTATAATCATCAACAAAGAACTTACTATTTGTAGCCTATTAATGTATTAACCATGTAGCAACTATTTACTAAAGTTTGCAAATGATTTTTAAGTGCTTTGTTACTGTATACTTATTATAAAGTGTTACCTAGTCTCTTTTTTCTCTCTCTCAACAGTAATGGCACAGTACCGTGTGCAAAATGTCATGGCAGGTACTTCTCTGTTTGTGTGCCCTTGGGAAATCAATGATGTAAATGTCTAAATTAACACTGTGTGGCAAAGAAGACACTCTTTTTACACAGCTTGTTTAACAGATGAAAGCAAAAGTAGAACAGTATTAGTATTACACCTTTATTATGATAGTAATACTACTTTAGCCACCAAAAACTTAAAGGGTTCGTTCACCCAAAATGCCATTTATTCCTCACCCTTATGCCGTTCGACACCCATAAGACCTCCGTTCTTCGATACACAAATGAAGATATTTGGGTTAAATCTGATGGCTCAGTGAGGCCTGCATAGCCAGCATTGACATTTCCTCTCTTAAGATCCATTAATGTACTAAAAACATATTTAAATCAGTTCATGTGAGTACAGAGGTTCAATATTAATATTATAAAGCAACGAGAATATGTGAATATCCTGATGGCCGATTTCAAAACACAAGCTTCAGAGCGGTATGAATCATGATTCGGATCATGTCAATCACGTGACTTTGGCGATCCGAACCGCTGAATCGGTACAGTGATTAATAACGGTTCGAAGCTTTATGAAGCAGTGTTTTAAAATTGGTTATCACTAAATAAGTCGGTATTTCTTTTTTTTTAGCGAACCAAAAATATTATTGTGGCTTTATAATATTAATATTGAACTACTGTACTCACATGAACTGATTTAAATATGTTTTTAGTACATTAATGGATCTTGAGAGAGGAAATGTCATTGCTGGCTATGCAGGCCTCACTTAGCCATCGGATTTCAACACAAATATCTTCATTTGTGTTCCAAGGTCTTACGGGTGTGGAACGGCATGAGGGTGAGGAATAAATTACAGTATTTTCATTTTTGGGTGAACTAACCCTTTAAGGGTTATGCTGCGTTCACACCGAACGCAAATTCACCCTTCGCCACAAGTTTGATTGACAGGTGATCTGACCAATCACATTGCCGAATATGCCGTTTTTTCCGACAAAGCAGTCAGGATAGTTAGTAGATTAACATCGGTGGACTTGAACTTGGAATAACGGTGTGTACTGACGTCTTTCCGCGGTTGAAACAACATTTCTTTCAGTGTTCATTCATGTTTATTTCATGCTTATCAATGAACTAGAAGGAAGAGATGATCGGTTCATGAGCAGCTTTAACTGAGGCGCAACAGAGATCACCACACATTAAAGAGCCACAAAACTATTTATTGTTTTAATTTCTTTAAAAAATGACCATTTCAAAGTTGAGACTTTGTTTCATATCAAAAGTAACTTGCTCTGTCGTGTCTGTCGGCGTGTTGTCAGTGTCCTCTTTGCTCCGCGATGTATTTTCTCTACGTGAGAACGTGTGTGTGGTGTGAGAGCGCCATGGCTTGTCGGACATAGCAACAGTAACTAAAGGGGGCGGGTCTTTGCAAACGGTCAATTGAGCGTCTGGAGCGAGTGATTTCCATGTTAAGTCAATGTAAAGATGTGTTGACGCGCATCTGGAGATCCTACGGCGCGATAGACGTGTTTAGCGTGGCGCGATGGATGCGATTTCGCCTCATTTGCGCGTCCAGTTCGCACGAAAGAGGCGAACGATTTTATTTGGTGCTTTTTGTGCATTCACGCATTTGAAGCGAATTCGCGGCTGACGTCCGAGTTGAAAAATCTGTACTTTGGTGTCTGTTCGCGGGGCGTTAACCAATCAGGAGCCTGCTAGCTACTGTTACGTGGTGAAGTGACGTGATAAACGGGGACAGGCCCGCCCAGAGTCACTCTTTCAACATGGAGGAACGGCTGATATTGGCAGTGAGCCGTCATACGGAGCTATTTCGCTTCAAACGCTCGCTTTATACGATTCAAAATGTTCAAGCGTCCAACTACACGCGATAGAAGCGAATTTGATGCTCAATTAGCATTACACTTCGATGGTCCACTTTAGACACACTACTAACCTTAAGCAACTTTGCAGCTACATGTCAACTAGAAGTCATTAGACCATTAGTAGACTGTTAGGTTAAGGTTAGCTTTAAAGTTTAGGGTTAGTAGAATAAGCTGACGTAGTTGCAAAGTTACTTCTAGGGCCCTATTTTAACGATCTGAAACGCAAGTGTCAAAGCGTGAAGCGCAAGTAACTTTGTGGGCGGGTCTCGGCGCTGTTGCTATTTTCCCGGCGGGATAAATGGCTCTTGCGCCCGGCGCAAATCTAAAATGGGTTGGTCTGAAGTAGCTTCATTATTCATAGGTGTGGTTTGGGCGTAACGTGAATAAACCAATCAGAGAGTCATCCAACATTCCCTTTAAAAGTAGGTGCGCAAGTTCCATTATGGATTGCTATTATTATGGCGTATTTACCAGGCGCACGCCAGGAGCGGTTCACAGCCGAGGAGACTGATGTTCTTGTAAGAGCAGTGAAAGACAGAGAAGTGAAGTTGTAATGTTGTACATTATGGTAAAGGTGATTTCACAGTCTTTTTTTTTTTCAGTCTTTCAGTTTTTTCAGTTTTTCAGTCGATTTTTTTTCCTGGTTCTTGACGGACAAACCAATTTGTCAGATGTCCTTATATACATATATGTCTTGCCACTATTGGACAAACAGGTCTTATCCTTAATTATTACAATTAGCCTGAATCATTTGTAAGCTAGATTTATGCCTATTTTTTTCACATCTTCGTGGCACACCACAATGATTTCCGTCATCTCATGTGTTAATATTTTTTTAGTGTAACAATTTATGATTTGCAAAAATAACTGTTGCATCTGTGTAGATTACATGAGCAAAGTGTATGCGCGTTGTGCACGCTATACATTATGGTCAAGCATGCGCCCTTAAAATAGCATAATGAACAACGCGCAACGCGCCACTGACTTTAGACTAGGTTTTTTCTGGTCAGTGGCGCAATTGTTTAATGGAACAGCAAAATAGCACCAGGGATTGTTTGCGCCGGAACACGCCTCCTTTTTTGCGCTGAACCGCCCAGGTAGCGCAAGTTCATTCACTAGTTTAGCGACGTGCTTCTGTGGAGGGAAAAGCGCGCTTTGCGCGGGTGCAAAATAGGAATGGCACATGCGTCGGTGTACAAAGTCAATTGCGCTGGGTGCAAGATAGGGCCCCTAGTCAGTACAATATCTGTTGGGAGCCTCAAAATAAAGAGTTAGCAGACATTAAGCAGACAGTCTACTAATACTCTAATGACTGCTAGTTGACATGTAGTTGCAAAGTTACTTATAGTTAGTAAAATGGTGGACTTTCAAATGAAAGAGTTACCAACTGAGTGTTGAATGTGGTGAAGCACAAGCATCTCCTGAGTGAGTCGGCTGCTTTTCTTAATGTGAGAAACAGACGTGAGCACCTTGAGAAGATATTGATCCAGGATTACATGCTATCCTCCACCGCCTGCACACCTTCAATACAACTGTTTGTGTTTTAGAGGAGATTAGATACATATCAATGTCAAAAGAATCATCTCCATTGTCAGTAGGACAAACTGAATGACACTTCGCTGTTTGAGATTTGAACAATCTCTCTATTGCTCGAAAAACTGTCAATGAAGAATGGCTTTTTAACAGCATCAGCCAGCGGAGAGCAGGAATAACCTGAACCCACTCTCTCAATCATTACAGATTCCTCAAGGCCAGAGGCACAGTGATGGCTTTAAATATTAACAAAGATTTCATGCACCATATCTGCTTTTAATAAATGTAATATTCTCTTCAAGGAGACAGCTCTCAGTTAAATGTGACTCAACCATCCTTACTCGATATGTCTGGAGTGTCTGAGTGCTGGTGGATTTTAAAAAAGTGCTTTAACCGATAAGAAATGAACACATTATTACAGTAATTCTAATCAATTCCACAAACAATTTATTTTAAAATATGATTGATGTATTGCATTGCATTGCATCAATGGATTTTAACAAACCTAGTATTTATAATATATGTATCAGTACATAAATATCGACACAATGTGCAGTAGGGCTGGGGGATATGGCCAAGAAGTGATCTCGATAAAACATTTAATATCAGTCGATATCGATAATTATTCCGATAAATGTCAAATATGGATTTCTTTCAAATGTAAAGGCAGATATTGTGAAAGTTGTAGAGACCAGACTGTTAATTGTGGTTTTAAACTACTCTTTGTGGTCAGAACATGACAAACATTTCACATTTTTAAATTCCTTACACTTTTCCAGTCATTTTTCCATAACAAATTAAATATCTTTTGTCTCTTAGAAATTTGACAGTAGTAGCTTGAGTTAGGAGGATGCAGATGTAAATATATGTTCATTAACAAAAACACGGATATCTGTGAAAAAAAATGTAACAACCTCATTTTTATATGGTAAAATTTAAATATTCTGAGTTTTATTCTTCCATAGTATCAAACATTTAGATCATGATAACCACAGTTAAAACAACACATATAGCTCTTCACTACCATGGTCAAATATGGTTTCTATGGTATTTGTATGAAAATCAGTAGCCTAAAAACTTTTAGTATAAATGCACAAATTCTATAGGCAATTAATAATACTGTAATAATATTCCATTACTCCTCTAATACATTTAATACGGTTCAAATAAGTAACTGAATTTGTGCTACCTTTTATCGACAATTTATCGAAAATCATCTTTTGATGATAACGCAATTTAACGTTCGACAAATTATTTCCTTCTTGCGTCTAATTTTCTTTGCCAATAGACCGTGTACTTTGATGTGGAAGCTAAAAGCTGCACGTGACTGGTTGTTGTCGCGTTTATTTCTGTCGTGTGATTGGTTGTTACATTAATCCATATCGAGTAAAAATGTCCAGAGCTCATCATCGTTATCGACATGAATTTTATCGCGATTTGATACACTCTCAGAAAAAAAGGTACAGTGGAGGTACAATTTTGTTCCATTGGGAACAAAATGTATAACTGTACCTTTAAAGGTACACAATTGTTCCTTTGGGTACAATTATACCATTGTGTTTCTCTACTTAGAGCAGGGGTCGGCAAGTTCAGTCCTAGAGAGCCGCTGTCCTGCAGAGTTTGGCTCCAACCCTGAAAGACGTCTATAGAAGCTCTTATTGAGAATTAACAGAGGTTTAGATGTTGATGTTTTATTGTTTGGTCACCATTATGGAGATCAGTATTTCTTTAGTTGGGCAGTTTGTCTCTTTACTTTTTATATGAGTTTGTGGGTTTTGTTACAGTGTTAACAAAACACATAATCTGTTCAAATCAAAAGAAGCCATAAACAAAAATGATCATGAAGAAAAATATTAATAAATAATATTCACCAACAATACTTTCTTGCAACAGATCAGACATTCTGAATTTTGATTTTTAAATACATGCTACGGGGTAAAAGTTTAGAGCAACACAGATATCAAGAATCAGCATATGAATCTCAACAATGGTGACATACTTAATGCTGCAATGCATGCTGGGAGCCATGAGTTTTATACTGTGGTGGCTTAGTAGGGTTGGAGCTAAACTCTGCAGGTCATCAGCTCTCTAGGACCGAACTTGCCTTCCCCTGACTTAGAGGTGTCAAAAATGTACCCTTAAGGGTCCCACCCCAATGACCTTAAAAGGTACAATTTTGTACTCTTTTTTTTTTTGACAGTGTATGATATCGTTTATCGGCCCAGCCCTAATGTGCAGTTGGTTCTCCGAGTGCAGAGTCGTCAGGAACTGTCAGCCTAGTTAGTTTTCATTATCATGGACTTTTGCGTTTTGTTTCAGTTCCTGCTGTCTTTGTTCTAGTTTCCCGCTCTTTTTAGTTACTATGGCAGTTCATTTGATCATCACACCTGTTAGTCTTTTAGTTTGTTATAAGTGTCGGTTATTGTTTGTGATCGGATTACCCAGTGTTTATTTTTTTTCTGTGTTTATTCTTTTATTAAATTCCTCTGTGTTTGGAAATCTCTGCATCATCTCCGCCTTTGGAACCTCTAAAGAGTTGAGCCATTACTGACTAACAACTTGAATGTTGAGTAAACCAACCGTATAAATTAAGTAAACAGATGCATATTTGGAAGGGAAATAATAAACTTGGGGGTTGTGTCAAAGATGACGACATATGTCTCGCTCCAAATGTTGCGGATGATTTGAAACATCCAGATGTGCTCTGCCGTATGGCTCTAATTAAACTGGAATGCGTTTCCTGAAAACAGATCTAAAATAGAGCTTGAATCTCCATTAATCAGTTTTTTTTTTCCTGTCAGGTCTCTGTAATTTTAATTAAAATTCCCTTGGAATAGCCGTTCACACATGTCATTGTAAATCTGAAAGCCGGAGAGTGTAACTAGGACACTCATTATATAGAATATCTGAGATCCCAAAACCCCTCGGTTGTCAACTTGCAAACCTGCGCAGTAAACATTCCTCCCGATGGATAGTAGAGCGAGCAGTGTTACAGTATCACTCAGATAGTTAATTTCAGCCCTAATTGCAATGTCAGTCTCGATGTGCTCACGGATGTATTGCTTACTTTATTCTCAATATCTTTCAAGTGTACTTTTTGACCCTCTGGGCCGCTTTTCATTACGCACAATTTGCAGGCCCAGGTAAAGCAACTAATTAGGGTTTTTGAGCTGACCTCTATGGCTATATGTGGGATTTGATTAGACTACAGAGACGGCTGTCTGCGTTTGCCTGGCTTCACTCTGACAGCTCGGGCTAACTCGAGGTTGTACAGCAATCATCTCCATTGACTTAATGACCGCTTCATCAAAAAGGGCTGTATAACGCAGACCTAACCGACTTTGTCAGCTATAAGAACAGATTTCCCTAACAAGCAGGTGTGGGAAAGGAATGTTTGCAGCTCTTGGCAGAGCTGATGTTGGTTTTTGTTTGTTCTCCAACATCAAGCTCCAGGTGGCCACCCTGCTGTAATGAATTTCCATGCTGATCCAGGCTTACTCAACTGGTGAAGCTGGGACTGCTGGTTAAGCTACACTTGGAGACTCCAAGGCACCAGCTTCCAGAATGAAACATGGACGGGTGTCATTTAATCAAATAACAAGTTAACTTACAGCCCAGGCTCACTGGAAAAAACGTTTTATCCAACACAGATAAACGTGAATCTGGCAATGTTTATTACGTTGGTTTTTGTATGTGTACGTATCATGGCAGTTCAGAAATGAAATGTGCGGTGAGTGGTGCCCAGGGTTGCCAGATGCCAGCAGGGTTTTCCAGCCCAAAACTTCGCCAAAAACCCGCCCAATTTTTTTTGGCTTGTTTCTCGTTTAAATACATTGAAATCATTAACAAGCTTTAAAATGACCCATTTATCGACTAGCCTATCCGATTTCAGAAACCACATTCAATTAAATGAACGCAATGGTCCATTTTTCGTTTTTAACCATGGAAACAAAAAACAAAAATGGAATGGTTGTTGTATTTTTAAATACTATGTTGAATAACAAAATTTAAATCAAAATGTAGGCTATACACAAATTCCATGCACACACAATAAAATAACTTATTTTTGGATTTTTTTAAATTACGTTTTGCATTTTTATAAACTAAAAACGAACAGATTCATATAAAAAATGTCAATTTACAAATGTTCTTTTGTAAAATTATTTCCAGGTAAAGATAGGATCAGTCAAATGAAACACAGTAAACTTACAAATAATGATTACAAATTAAAAAACGATCGGTTGTTGTCAAACGATGACAACAATACATTTGGAAAACAAAATACAGCCATTTCTGCTTTTTTTCTTTTAAACAAAAAAACAAAGCTGCACCCTATTTTAAATTTCATCTTTCATTCCCAAATAGAATAATGAATGAACAAAAAAGTACACGGACCTTCTATGCTGTCCGTAGTCATTCTATTGATTCCAGAAGAAAAGGCACCGCTATGGGCACTTTTAGAATCTGTGTAGGCCTATTGACGCAAAAACGCTAGAAATTAAATTGAGCATATTTACACATTTAAAAAAAAGAAGAAGTTATAAATCACTTATTATTTTTAATAAAATAATAGTAAGGTATTAGGAAAATTACCTTGTATCTGCTAATTCTTTCAATCAGTGTTAAGATAAAAAAAAAGAAGAAACCGCGTTTCCATATTTTATTTCTGGTTTAAAAAAGGAAAACGGAATGGACACAATATAGCGTCCGAAGTCTGACCATTATACTATTAAACTATAAGCTTATGTTAAGGAAAATAATGCGATCAACTTAGGCGATCAATGAGTCAGTTTATTGTCAATAAAAGTCGCTTGGAACAAAAGCAGCCTAACATGAAAACATTGAGTGGATATATGGACATACAAAATAACCCACTTTAACATTTCAATTATTTCAAATAGCCACTTGAAACATGCATATTCATGAATAACATTACATGAAAAGCGCGTTGAACATATTATTTATAGAACGTGTCAGTGCGCTCTTTGCAGAAGCAGAACGCTGGAGCATGGCCATCTCTACACAAAAAAATATTTTCATACGCTAAATATAATAGCAAACTTGTGTTTAACACCTGTGATTTTGAACAATTAGGCCTAATATCATAAAGCTATAGCCTTTATTCCACGAACCGATATGAGCTGAAGGTAGTGGGAGGGAGTGTCTGTTGTGAGTTTACGTCAGGGCACGTCAGCCAGCCCGGAGCTGTAGTTAGTGTATGTGTGTGTGTGTGTGTGTGTGTGTGTGTGTGTGTGTGTGTGTGTGTGTGTGTGTGTGTGTGTGTGTGTGTGTGTGTGTGTGTGTGTGTGTGCGTGAGTGAGTGAGTGAGTGAGTGAGACTGCTGCCTGCTGAACAGAGGGTCGCAGGAAGAAGGATCTAAAGTGCCGGTATCTTGGCTACAAAAAACCCGCCGAACTGATCCAAAACCAGCCCAAATTTTTATCCACCCGCCCAAACCCATTTTTGCCCGCCAAATAGATTGCGAAACCGCCCAATATGGCAACCCTGGTGGTGCCAAAAGGTTACCATGCTGTGTCATGTTTGAAAATAATGTACCACCTATACTAAACCCGACCAAAGTCCTTTTAAGATAGGGGTGGGAGAAAAGGTCGATGCATCGCGATTCGTTATCCAACGATTCAGAATTGATTCTCAAAAATTCAGAATCGATTCTGTGTTCAATTCCAACAGCCACTTCAACACTGTCACCGGCCAAACAGAAAAACCTGTTGATAGGCGGACGTTCGTATGCTGGTGAATTGGACTCGTTTAGCACCCGTGGGGACACTTTTACCACTTTTTATGCAGTTTTTCCACGGTTTTGCACAAACGCCTTCCAGCAGTCGCTCCTCCGTTTCTCTGGCCGCTCTGTGTCTGTGCTCGCCACGGCTGCCGCCCCATTTCAAAAATGTATTTTGCCTATTAAATGCAACGTTTTTAATTTCAAAAGCATTTCTAAATTAAGTTCTTATTTCCAAAAAACTAAATTCTGAGCCAAAATAACAAAGTGGTGCTCAAGTAGGCTATACGGCGCCATTAATGCTTAATAACACTCCTATATTTCCGATGCGGTGGCCGGGACATACATAAACCTACCAACATCCGTGGCATAATTTTTGGAATGACTTATTGAATATTGCTGAACTTCAGCACAATGTTTCAAACGAGTGGAAAATTGTGAACAAAAGACTTGGTTTTGGCGAGTGATTGGTTAAATGTCTCTAACATGACTGTTGCAGCTCGGCAAGTTTTCTCATGTGAGATGTTATGCGCACACACTGAATTTGGCTTCTCAGTGAGCGCTAAAGTTGTTTTTCTTCTGCATTAGCTTATGTTTTAAAGATTTTTTTGTGGCTATAACCAAAGTAAACTTTTTTTTTTTGCTTTAAAGACATTTTTTGTTAAAATGTTGTAAAGAAACTGAAAAATTGTCACACTTAGTTGTAAATTGTGAACTGTTTATCCTTAATGATTGTTCTTTGCAATTGTATGGCTTACTATGTTTCATTAGAGCTTGTTAATCTTGAATATAACTTTGTTAATAAAATAAAAGTATTGAAAGAAATCTTCATAATCATTTTTAATATGGCAATACTGTCAAACAGATATTCTAACTATAAACAAAACACATATTAGCTCCAATTTTGGTTAAAATGTAAAGTTCATGTATTTGCAGGATAATTAGTTACCAAAAATGTATGTTAAGAATCGTTTTGGGAATCGGATCGTTACTCTTGGAATCGGAATCGGATCGAATCGTTAAGTGCCTTAAGATTCCCACCCCTACTTTACAGTCCCTCCAGAAAAACGCGATTATGCGATCGCGTGATTTAACGCATAATCAGCCAAAGTCCGCATATTCATGCGGGGGCCGCATTTTTTCAAATACGCCGCACTTTCGCCGCATAAATTGCCTATTTCCGCGTGCAAAATATGCGGGGCTATCATGATTTCATAATCCCCGCATTTTCGGTGCAAAAAAAGTCATATATATTAGCAGAAAGTTGAAATTTTTTCGTTTACTTCACACAAGAGCCGCCATTTCCGCCTATTGCCATGGAAACGTTTTGAAGTGACGTGATTACCCGACGCGAACGTCATCGAAAAGCTTCAAACCCCGTGGAGAAACCATAGATACCAGTGAAACCATGATGAAGCACAAACTCCCATTGGCCAACAAAAATAACAGCAAAAGAGCAAAGCAGTTTCCCTGTGTGCTGACTGATTTCAAAACACAGCTTTGAAGCGTTATGAATCAATGAGTCGATTCAGCGGTTTGAAGCGTTATGAATCAATGAGTTGATTCAGCGGTTTGAAGCGTTATGAATCAATGAGTTGATTCAGCGGGTTGGATCGCCAAAGTCACGTATTTCAGCAGTTTGACACGCGATCCGAATCATGAATCGACTCGATGATTCATAGCATCATGATGCTGTGTTTTGAAATCAGTCATCACTATATAAGTCGTTATTTAGTTATTGCACACAATAACTATTATCGTCGCTTCATAAAGTTATTGTAGAACCACTGTAGTGAGATGGACTTTGTAACGACGTCTTTAGTAGGCTACCTTTTATGGGTCTTGAGAGTGTACATTGTGCCAATGGAGGCCTTTCTGAGCCATCGGAATTCAACTAAAATATCTTAATTTGTGTCCAACAACATAAAGGGAAGTCATTAATGACAGAATTTTCATTTTTAGGTGAACTAACCCTTTAAGAGATTGCACTTTGTGCATTGGAAGCACTCAAATGGCTGTTTTGTATAGCGACATCTGTAAAACAGGAAGTTATTTATTAATTTTTTCAGAAGTTGTAGCATATTCCTTTTGTAAAGCTACAGAACTTGATTGACTAAATGTTTTGTAAATTTGAGCCATTATTAAGGTCTTCAATAAAACAAGATGAGAACTTAAATATTCCAGCACTTTCTGTGATGTAGTGCTTTTTTTCTCTTTCTCATCAAACCGCAGTTTTTGCAAGTTCCCGCAATTTTATCGCATAAAATTGCATAAATATCCCGCATTTTTCATCGCATTTTTTACGAAAACGTGCCGCATAATCAAGGATTTTTGCCCGCAACAATCACAAAAAAAAGCTGCATTTTTCTGGAAGGACTGACTTTAAGACAAGTCATTTCACTCAGCGGCCATCTTTGAAACGCCTCTTGGGCATGCAAGGGTCAGCTCCTATCTCTTTAAATGGGGAAACATCAAATTCTCCAAAACTGTTTGGCAAGCTTACGATTAAACTTCATATTTGAAATCACCAATGAAATCTGACAACTGTCTCATAAATTTAGTTTCTATACGCTCGAATCATAACAAAAAACTGTGTTTTTCAGCCTGGATGAAGCTAATGTGCATGCACAGTCCTAAACTGTTTCTATAGCAACCGGAGATTCTGACAGCTGACTTTACTAATCAACAATTGGCTCTTTCATTTAGAAGGCGGGGCTTATTCGCCATATTGGGCGTTGCACTTTCTCCCATTCATAAGTAATCGGAGTGCACCGTCTTCCTCTATATAAAGTCTTTGATTTATTGATCTATTTTTAGGCTACCATTTTTGTCGGTTTAATATGGCACTTGTAGTACTTGTTTCCACCAACCACGACTTGCACGCACAGGATTGTGGGATATCACAGGCAGTGAAGGACCTTCAAAAACCGACCAGATGAAGGCAGCTCAGCAGACACGAGGTTATGCAAATATTGGACTGTAGCTTTCAGATTGAGATTGCATATTGGGCATTGCACTTTCTCCCATTCATAAGTAATAGGAGTGAACCGTCTTCCTATATATATAAAGTCTTTGACCCGACCCTAAACATAATCAATCGAGATAAAAACACATTTGCTGAAGAAACCATGGCATTTTAGTGCTCTGCATCACTGGCTGTACCAGGTGAACTACCCAGCAAGTTTACTACAGTAGTAAGTCTTGGAGTTGATGTGGAAATGTTCAAAATGTATTTCGTTTTTTGAGTTTGGCAAAAATGTAGGCAGAGGCATGTTTTTCCATTGAGCCCGGGGCTTTTAGGTGGATGTATGACATTAGTTCCCCTTAAAATTCCCACAAGTAACCTAGCCAGTAGGTCAAGGTTTGGGTGGTTAGCATAGCGCAGCTCGCTCCTGCTCTCTCTATCGATGGTCTGGTAATTTGTGAGGTTGAGGATCTTTGTGTGGCGTCTCATAGAAAGGCAAAGCAGAACAGCTTCTCTCTGATTGGGTTGTTTGGATTCATACAAAACTTAAAAAAGGAGGGTTCTTTCCCCTTGTTTTTCAACTCAGAAGAGTATCTTTTCACCAGACATGGGCTGCAAAAAAGAGTATGTGACAAAAGAAGTGTGTCCGAATTCACAGTACTCATAAAAGAGAAGGCAAAAAGTATCCAGAGGACCTACTAGATTCTGAAGGGTGCATATGATGGACTCTTTACTGTCCCATGAGGCCACTGGAGAGGATTTGTGAATGACAATGAAGTGACGCAACTGAAGGTCACATGATAACGACAACACATGTCCAGATTACATTCATACTACATAGAACATAGTTTTTAGCAGTCGTAAAGTACCTACTCAAGAGAGTATGTGATTTTGGACGCAGCCATCCTTCATTCTCCACACCTAGTCCCTGGTCAAGTGACAGTTTGGGGATTGTAGTTCTTTATTGTCGGCCATTTTGTAACTGGCCTCTACGCATGGGATTCTGGGAGTCGTAGTTTAGGTGGAAGGCCGCCAACCACCTCGCTGGGATGTTCCTCCCATCTAATACACACTCTCAAGGGATGCCACAATGGCCAAATATATCATTATATGGTAGAAAATAAACTTAAAAGTGTGAAAATGCCTTTGAGAGGGGCAAAATCAGCCAATCAGCTGCACTGAGATCGCTGAGTAATTAGTAATTAATTAGCAAGGTAAACACGACAATTCTCTTGCACTACTTCAGCAGGTTTTATCTTAAAAAAATAGTGATCATCATGTCCATTTCATGAATGAATCCCTCAGTTCCTGGCAACAAACTGAATTGGTTAGCAAAGTCTCAATCAGTGTGTGATTCAGCTCAGTCTGATTTGTTCGGAGTGGTTTCTCATGGCGTAAAACAACGGGATCCAAATGATTCCTGGATGAAGTAGATATTTACCCCTTAATCCACTAATAAGCCTGCAAATGTACCGTCTCTCAGGAATGAAGGAGGTTCAACACCTGCATGTTCGGCTTATTAATGACTCTTGAATTGAACTCTTGAGCTTGTGAATCACAATTTTCCAACCCTAATATTACACAAAAGCACTAGAGAGAAGTTTGTGAGTGCACTACTGTCACCTCAACACACACATTCGTTTTGTTTGTAAAGTGTGCTTGTACTGTGAGTCTTTAGAGTAATTGTCACTTGGTTTGATATTTCATCTAATGCAATGACATTTAGAAATGTTAAAAGTGTGTCGATGTCATTTTTGAGGCCACTGTTATGCTATTCCACTGTCTTATCAACAGGGATGCGTGAGCAAACACAAACACGTAAATAATAATTAACAGAAAGAAATGCTCGGCAAAGACTACAGATGGGAGCCTTTTTTCTTTGTGTTCTTTGTGATTACTGTAAACTAAAGGATGGATTCGGATCTGAGAGCGTGCGCAGCCATTGAAGTGTTGTAATTCAGCTGGAGATCGGTGCAGAAGAGTGACTCTCTCAAACGGGACGAGACTCACCCTAAAGAACTCTTTGGTTGATCCTGAGTCCAGGGTTCCGTATGCGATCTCTGTTTGTTTGGCTAGATCTTCAGCGCTCTCTATGGGAGAGACCATCCTCTCTACTGTGAGGAAGGCAGCCAGGTTAGCCGTGTAGGACGAGATTATGATGAGGGTGAAGAACCACCAGACGCCTCCCACTATTCTGCCCGATAAGGACCTGATGAGCAAACACAAACATTCAGGCTTTGAATACTTTCCTGATGCAATATATCAACTTCACAAACATGCATTTCTGTGTGTATCGGTCACAACATATCCTACCCCTAAAAACCCAGTCCTACCCATAACTTATCCCTAAAATTTGAGGGAAATGATGAATAACACTGATGTAGAAGCACCTAATCCAAGGTTGTAAGCCTAAACTTGACGTAAACTGTCTAATTGCTCAACAAAGCATCATAGTGAAACACAGATTAAACTAACTAGCATTTTCTTGCATTGGCCGATTTAAGCCTAGCCCAAGTTAAAGGGATAGCTCACCCAAAAATGTAACTGTCATCATTGTCTCACCATCATGTCATTCCAAACCCATAAGAACTGAGAGGTTTCTGTCCCCTCATTGAAAGTCTAGGTAACTAAAACTTAGAAGACACAAAAATATATATATATTTTGTTTTTTTTCTCACATTTAAATGCACATACAAGAGCGCATCACATATGTAACCCTGGAGCACAAAACCAGTCTCACAGGGAATATTTGAGGCAATAGCCAACAATACATTGAATGGGTAAAAATTATAAATTTTTATTTTATGCAAAAAATCATTAGGATATTAAGTAAAGATCCATTCCATGAAGATATTTAGTACATTTTCTACCGTAAATATAACACAAATGTATTATTATTTGTAATATGTACTGCAAAGGATTTCATTTGGACAACTTTTTTAGATTTTTTTGCTCCCTCAGATTCCAGATTTTCAAATAGTTGTATCTCAGCCAAGTATTGTCCTATCCTAACAAACCATACATCAATGGGGCTTATTTATTCAGATTTCATATGATTTATAAATCTCAATTTCAAAAAATGTAACCTTATGACTGGTTTTGTGGTCCAGGGTCACACATGGTATACATGGATGCTTGTGCATGATGCATAAAAACCAGTGATGGGAATAACGGCGTTATAGATAAACGGCTTTACTAACAGAATAATTTTTTTCAGTAACGAGTAATCAAATGAATTACTGTTTCTCCCATTACAACGCCGTTCGCGTTACTGAGAATAAAATGCGGCGTTACTATAATTGAGCTCATTGACTCTGTCTGTCGGACCTGCAAAGTGTTTTTTTTATCTGGTTGGATGGTGTGTGTGTGTGGGTGAGTGCAGGTATGCGTGCATGCCATGCATGTTTTTGGTACACATAACTGATGATGATTGGTGGGTGGGAGACAAGGTTGAGGTTTATAGGTTGAGTTCACACACACACACCTATGACACACACACACACACGCACCAACGACCAGGAGGAGTCAGAGCGATGGAAAGTCCAACGACTTCAAAGGTAGCTTTCGCAAACTGGAAGTCTTAAGCGCTACTTTTCCCTCGTTGAGGTGAAAGGTAAGAATATTTATGTAACGTGCAACTTATGCCCAGGAAAAAAGAGTCTCTCCACGCCGGTGGCCAGTCATTCTAATCTAATGAAGTCTCACATCATCACAGCCACAACATTAGTGGCTAAAAACCCAGGTGATAACGTGAGCTCCACTACCAAAGGAGTAGTATAGTACTAATAATATTTACACAATATTTACACTATAGTAGGTCTACTGATAATATTTACAATACCTAATGTATTGAATTTGATAGGTGTCTCTCACATTGTCCCACAGCAACATTACAATAGTGTACATTAATGTACAATAATAATAATTTATTCTATTTAGTGTCCAATTCATTTATTTAACATATTTAATATTGGGGGCATCCAAGTTATTTGACATATTTGAACATTTGAAGATGATAAAAAGTAACTCATTAGTTACTTTCCCTGGTAATTAGTTACTTTTATAATGATGTAAATCAGTTACTAACTCAGTTACTATTTGTAAGAAGTAACTATAACTAATTACTTTTTAAAGTAACGTGCCCAACACTGATTAAAAAACAATGAGGTTTGTTCTAGTGACACTGCATGAAAACACTGAAATCCGGCACTATCCGGGCATGGTATACTCCTGTGTAATTTGATGTTTACCGGATGTATGTGGGAAAAAGCGGATCAGAGTAACACGGAACAGTATATTTCCAGAAAAACCCGGAAACCTCACGTATGCGGACGTATACAGGAATCCGTGAAATTTCACGGACATATACAGCTGAAACACTGCTGGGTGTGCTAGGACTGAAGACTGTTAGGTGTGAAGAAGACCTTTCATATGTTAATGACTGACACTTGTGCTGGCTGTTCTCAGAGGGAGGGGGGGCAGGGGAGCACTTCAGGATTGAGAATTATCTCTGGTCTACTGTAGGCTACAGCAAACAAGCTTTTTACACAGAAAAAAGAATTCTTAAGGCCCTGAAACACTAAACTGAACTAGCAATGACTAAAGCCGACTGTGGGGTTGGTTCACGTTGCCTGGGTCTGGGCCAAACCATCAGAATGGTGTGTCAGGGCCTTAAAACCACTGCATGAAAAGAGTCTCTAAATCAAATATTTTTTATAAAAACAGTACAAAATAAAAACCCTGTCTGAACAAATACGTTCACAAAAAAATCTGAATATGTAATGAAATAAACAAAGAAATGTCATGGAATTAACAAAGGATAATTAACCAAACATTTTAGACTATCCCCAAACAATTTTTGCAAAGTTTTACAAATTGTAGGCAATAATAGAATTAAATAAAAAGGAGATGAAATGTGGAAAATGAAAAAGTTTGTTTTAAAAACACCAAAAACTGATATGCTCAAAATAAAAATATGGAATAAAAAAGAGCAGGGATTCACTTGCTCAAGAAACACAGAAACACAAGCAGATCTTTCAGCTCTGCAACTATTAACAAAAAGTGTCACTCCAAGATTCTTAACTATAACACGCTGCAAAAGAGGGGCATTTTGAGGTTTGAAATCCACCACTCACAATAGATGTAGGTGCAACCAATAAGGTTACCAATAAAAATAAGGCAACCAATAAAATAATCCTAATTTTACAGAAAAAAACGTCAGTTTTTTACAGTATTTTCTTGTAATTTTGAATTATGTTTAAAACAATGTAAAATTACAAACAATATCTAAATAAACAACTTGACTGTTATTTTAAGGATTATATCATTAATGACAAATTACAGTAATTCTCATTTTTTTATACAGGAACATCACTGTATTATTTTTCTGTTTTCATAAATAACAAATTCATGCAAAATTACAAACAATATCTGTAAATTAACAACTGTAATACAATATTTAGCTCATTATATAAAAGGTTTATGTTTATGTCCATACTAACAATTTAACATTATTCTTTGTCTTTTTAAAGTAAATCTTATTAGTTTTATATTTACACTGTAAGAATAAAAACCTTTAAAAAAACAGCAGCTACAGCTGCAAAACAAAAACCGTAAAATAAGTCAAATATCTTAAGTCAAATAAAGTTAAAAAACTTCACAGAAATTTACATTAAACGTTTTAGAGAAAACACTATTAGTTTACAGATTTTTCCTTATTTAAATTAAGATATTTTACTTTAATTTTCTGTTTTACAGTGAAGGTGTATTTTTACATTCAAACTGGTTTTACATTCAATTCTGGATACAAATATAACAAAATATATAGCAAACTAAATATCAAACAATAATTGTTTTTAAAGAGTACAAATCTGCACTGCTCTCCAGGTTGAAACTTTCAAGCCTCTGCCCACACCACAAAACACCATTTGACCAATTAATTAAATATAACAGCAAATAAAAATAAATATACACATTTTCTAACTGTTGTTTAAAACAAGTTTTTTTCTATATTTGCCAGGCTATTTGCTGTCTTTCCGTGTTCTTTTGAGCGTGATTGGTCAATCTGAACGTCATCCAGAAATCTGGCCAATGACAGTGCGCGCCTTCAGTTTGAATTATACACCCGTTGTCGTTGCTCGTGGCTCGCGGGGACGCGACGCGATCGCGGCGTCTAATCTTCAACAGGACGGCTTCTTCTGTCCATTAATGGCATTGCATGGATCATTTTAAACCTGTTAAAATCTTATTTTGGACGAATTTTGATTGTGGGATGTCGACTGAGAACGAAAAAACATGAATACGAACAGACTAAGGTTTCAATGGCGGACAGCAGACGGCAGAAGGTAACGTAAACCCCTTTATATTTTTTCTACTGCTTATCAAGATATAACGTTAGTGCATTAAAGTCATATGCTAATCGTGATTAACTTACATATTCTGTTTCTGTGTTTTGTTGTAATATTGTTAAGATAGGGCTGGGTGTTATGGCGATCTGATGATACTGACTATTGTTAGTGATTTTGCTGTAAACGTTAACATTACCGTTTTATATTGCGGAATGGGAATATAGCGTATATAACGCAGCACTGACTGTACTAAAACTTTTTGACATTTTGACAAGGAAACATGCATGAATGTAGAATAATGAACGGGACATGCATGTGTTAAAATAAGCCTCTCTCAGACAGCAGGCGATCCCGAAATCAATTATCTTTCTGTAAAATGCACACAATTATCTCAGAAACCTTGTCATGTGAGGTATTTACTTGATTTAAACAGTCAGTTATGTCTTAAGTAAGTTAAACAGTTCAAGTTAACGTGGGGAAACCCGGATGCGTGTCATTCTGTGCATCCGTTCTTAAAGGGGCTGCAGCTTTGTCATAATTTTAATAAAACAAAAGAATAGAGAAGACCTTCTGCTTCTTTTAGAATCAAGTGATATTAATTAATTGAATATCATACAGTGAAGACTTTTAAAGCAGTATTATTCTGTAGCATTTTAATAAAATATCCATCAAAATATATATATATTGTGATATCGTTATTGTAAAATAAAATTTCTCATGTATGTATAATTATATGGTCATAATGCCCATCCCTACTGTCAGCTAGTTTTAAGATCAAGCTTGTCATAAAATGTAACAGAGTTTTGGAATGAATAATCTGAGATCATGTACTCATTCAGCAGAGAGGACAGGAAAACACCATACTTGGACTCTGAAGAATTATAGGCAAACCAGGATTTTGGATCTACTGTAAAGTTTTTGTATGGGCCTGGTGAGTATGTTTTGCAAGTCCATGTCCGTAAGTTGATAATTAATATTAATGTTTTATCAAACAAATTAATATTCATTTGTGTGTGTGCATGTTTCTTCCCCCCTCATGATCCAGAAGTTTTGGATCCATGATCCTGAAGAACTTTTACAGATGTTGACCCTGAATGTGTAAAAGGTAATCTTAAAAATGTTGTCATTTTAATATTCTCTGTTTTTTTCTGTAATGTAGACGCATGCGTTTTCTGTGAAGTTGCTTTGAAACAATATCAGGGTTTTTTCTACATTGAACAAATCAAAAAAAAAATTTTTGTCCCGCCAAAGCCTTATTTGTTGAGTTATTGTGATTTATGAGTGATGTAGAACAGATAACTGCTGCGCTTGCGTTAACTGAGTGACAGAGAGAATGACCAGTGAGCTCATCCCTCGCTCGCACTCTCTCTGTCTTCAAAATAAGCATTCTTAGCTTTCTAATGTTTCACATTTTACGTTAATCAAAATCAAAAGGTCGGAAGACTGAATCCATGTTGCACGTGGCGCTATCAGACGATGTCTTCCTTTAATTACCGCTGGGTGTGAAATGCGCTCAAAAAACATTGACTGATTCTCTGACCAGCTGACATAAAGCATACTTTCAATAAACAGGAAACAAATCCTATCCGGTTATGAAGTGTTTTCTGTGTGTTGACAAATCTTTCGCGATGTTCTAACAGACGGGATTCACACACAACGCGTCTGCTAATGTCCGATTCGCCACCTAATGACTCCTTTGAACCGAATCATTTTAACGACTGGTTAGAACTGATCTGTCCAACACTGAACTAACGAATTAGTTTAATAATTTACTCAGAACAACACCTGAAATGAGAACACAAGTGTGCTTACCCACTTTAGCAAGAGTGGATAGTAAGAATTATTTTTAATTATCAACAGTCTTTCAGCTTATTTATGTGGACAATGTGTAGTAAAATAAAATAGCCTAAAATCATTTAGTTTAGACTGGAGTGAGGTGAACCCAGAACAAATTTGTTGTTAGCTAGCTGATTGTATATGGCAGAAAATTGTATATGGCAGAAAATTAGGCTATTTGTTCATTTTTTTAATACTATTTTTTTAATATTGATATGATTATATACCAAAACAATTATCAGTAAATAGTGTAAAAATGAGGAACAAAAACAAACATCAAGGTATCAAAATAAGCAAAAGTTACAAACTTTTTTTGAATTTATTTCAAATTTATTGTCAGTTTTGCGCTTGCAGATCAAGTGGGTAGGGTATTTTTTTTTACCGTGCGTATGTGTGTGTATGGATGACCATGTCTGTCAGCCACCACCGAAGACCATTTTTGACCCAGGAAAAACCCTGAATATGTATTGTGAAAAGCGCTATACAAATACATTTTAATTGAATTGTTTTACTTACTTTTATTGGCATTAACTATATATTATTAATGTATTATTTGGCAGGTCGCAAGATGTATTTTATTTTGTGAGACTTTGCTGAGGAAGTATTCTTTGGCTCAGTCTGAAAAGGCCCAGAAAAGAAACACTATGAAGAACATCACACAGAACCGTCAGAGAAAGAGACGGGTAAGTTAAGAAACCGGTTAAGCTTTTTCCCTCCAGAATGTTATTATACTTCTCTCTGAGTTTTAGTGGTTCATTTACTGTCATGTTTTGCAGTTGCTGGAGACCAGGTCCAGGGTTGCACAAACCAACACAGAACCTGTGGAAGACCGCAACTATAGACCTGATGTCTGATGAAGATGCTGCTGTTGTTGATGGAAGGCCAGTGTGGATGGTTAGGCTAGCTACTACAAACCAGACTAGACTGACCCACGCTACGCATCACATCACCAGCCCATCACGGCAGTTTGAAAAAATGTTCAAAACTCAAACAACATTGTGTTAGAGTTGGTCACAATTCTTTTATAATTATAATTTTAATATTCAATTGTTCCATTTTATATTTTCTTTATTCCTATGTTTATATACTTATACTTTTATTGGTTCCCATATATAGAGTATTTACATATATTTTATATACACTTTTTAATTTATAGATTTCTTTGTCTCGTTTTATATTGTATACTTTGTATGTTTGTTCCTTTTTAGATGTCCATGTTGCTTTTGATCTCCACGTTTTGTATTGTTGTTCCTCTTACGTCGCCTTCCTTTAGAAACATTTTGTTCACTTATCTTTTCCCCCATTAATTTTAATGTATGTTTATAATGCTCTTTGTTCTTTTTATTTGGTTATATTGTTTACTTGGAATATTTATATGTATTTTAATATATTTTATATACACTTTTTTGTCTTATAAATTTATTGTTCTCATTTTATATTGTTTAAGTTGTATATTTATTCTTTTCCTTTTTATGTTCACTGTGTATTTTATTCCTTTACATCTCTATCTTTTAAATGCATTTTGTTCATTTTTTTTCCCTTTTTGTTTCTTTACCAATTCATTTTAACGTATATTTATGTTCTTTGGACTGTTTATATTTTTACATTTGTTCCTTTACATTTTCATCCCTTTTAAATACATTTAGTTCACTTGTTTTTGTTTCACCATTGTTTTAATGTTCATTTATAATGCTGTTAAGAATGTTGTTGTTTTTTATACCTTTTTAATAAATATTTCAGACTTTCTCAAATTGTTTTGTGTGTATTTTTCTTTTGGGAGGGAGAGGGGATTAATTTTTATATATATATATATATATATATATATATATATATATATATATATATATATATATATATATATATATATATATATATATATATATATATATATATATATATATATATATATATTAATGAGCAAAATCTGCATAGCTGGCCTATAACCAATCAAGTCCCTATGCTACAAAACCTAGCCCACCCTTAGCCTTAGAAGTAACCAATAAAGTCACTTGACTGGGTTTTCAATGCGCCCTGTCCTCCAATAGCAGTCTGGGTTTTGGGAGTGGTTTAAAAAAAAACAACCAATCCAGTTTGAGATGAAGGACCAATAGGGGATGGAAGGCAAAGCTGTTTAGAGGTGTGAAAATGTCTCCTGGGAAAAACTTGATGGGATTATTTGCCATGGCAACAAATGGCTGTAGCATGGGAGTATACGGCCACAACATACATCCGATTTGGTACCATTTCGGATGAATACGGACATATACGGATCCATGGAATTTGACCTATCCGGCCAGTATACTCCTGGATTCTTCCGAATTTCAGCAGTGTATACAGGAGTATCCTGGTCCGGATACACCTTTTTTCATGCAGTGTGAGTGACACACAGAAACACACACACGTTCGCTTAAATGGGGGCATCGCCCTAAGCCGCACACCCTAAACCTACCCATTATAAAAAAATTCTGCATTTTTACATTAAAAAAAAAAAAAAAATATATATATATATATATATATATATATATATATATATATATATATATATATATATATTTTTTTTTTTTTTTATACCAGTTTTACAAACGAGGACGTCCCCAAAGGGAGGTTTTTGGAGATTTTGCTCACTTCTGGGTACAAATTTGTTTCCAAAATATGAAAGTAGATACACACACACACACACACACACACACACACACACACACACACACACACACACACACACACACACACACACACAAGCTTCTGTGTTTGCCAAATGCACATGTATGTGAGTTGATCGTTTAGATGTGAAACACCATTTGTTCATCATATGAAGTGATAATGCTCTTCAGTAGACTTGGATTAAACTGCTCGATTCATATGGATTTGTTTTAAGGTGCATTTATGAGCTTGTTGGATCTTTTACCACCTTTCAGCGGAGGGACAGAAACATCTCAGGTTTCATTAAAATGTCTTAATTTAAAGT
Source organism: Gobio gobio (assembly GCF_949357685.1). Taxonomy (NCBI): domain Eukaryota; kingdom Metazoa; phylum Chordata; class Actinopteri; order Cypriniformes; family Gobionidae; genus Gobio; species Gobio gobio. The sequence goes on along the minus strand of NC_137109.1, from coordinate 6,094,741 downwards.
CTTATGGGTTTGGAAGAGCATGAGGGCGAATACATGATTAAAGAATTATCATTTTTGAATAAACTATACCTTTAAGCCTAAAAAGAACATTAGATTAGGCATTTTGTTACAAATCCGTTTATAATGTTTTTGGTGAATTTGGTTATCACAGAGGAAGCGATTGCACTGTCAAAGCGTTGTGTCTCATTCTTAGTGCAAGTAGTTGATCATCTCTATTCTGCTGTATCAAATCATCTCCACATGTTTTATTTCTCAACTGTATTTGTTCTTCGTTCATCCACTTTATTTAGATCCGTGACTTGCCTGAGCTTCAGTTTAGCTACACGGAGAAGCGCTTTTTGCAAATGCAATATATTCACATGTAAGTATGTTTTTTTTCTTTTCTTCCCTTGGGCTAAATGTCGGGCAGTTTGGCCTTTAGAAGACTATTCACTTTGTGAAATACACATACAGAATGAAAGTAGAAACTCTAATATAATTATTGAGTTTTGGATTAACATGGCTTTTAATAACACTGTAGAGCCATTTGGAAACTAGTCTGTGGCGATACAGTCATGTAAGATGTAATAGCCAATCAATGCTGTACAGCGTTCATCATAACTGTGTTACAGATCAGGGCCGAATGCGAAAGCTGCAGGCAGGACTGCACTGACGGGGAAAGGAAATTACATCAATCTAGTGCAAGAACCATACATTAGTGTAGTTTTAGAGTTAGTATGCTTGCATTAATATGAATTAAATTGAGTATGAATATAACGTCACGTCATTTCAACTTAAAACGAATCAAAATTATAATCTCAATCGATCAATGTGCCATCTCATGTCAGAAAATGGTCTTCTCTGTTATTTATTGAGATATTTTGAATATCTTATATAATATCTGATATTGAGAAATGTATGAATCTTTTTTTCATTGAATGCTCAGTTGACAGCCGGGAATTATAAGGGACTCTGAAAAATGATCTATGACAGCGTGCCGCACAATGGAGTCATTATTAATCAACTTCCTGCTGTTAAATGGAGGAACAATGTGAATAATCGTACATCTCCGTCACAGATGCCTGTGAAGTGCTGCAGTAGGACTTCTCAAACAATAAATGAATCAGGTGAATGAGAAATTCATAGAAGGAGCCAAATGAGAATATGTTGCTCAGCTAATCCTTTACAAAAGAACAAATTAAAACTAGAGCTGTGTCGGCATAATCTTTCAAACGTGAAATACTGGCATTAGCCTCAAAATTAGAGCTGTAATGTGTATAATGTGCTTCGTCTGCAAAGTCCCCTATAGAAGCGCACCGTGACGCTTATATCACTGATATATAGCATGGTGTTGAATGACAATGTTCATGTACACGAGTAATCATGTATTTTGACTAATGAATGAATTCCCATAGATTGATGGATATCGATTTACAATCTGATGTCATGAAAATCTGGGATGTTTTTCAGTTAAATCTGCTTTGAGGACCCCAGTGTATCTAAACCACTGATCTATATAATGACTGGACTGCTCATCGCGTTCTGTGAAGACACCGGAAGTGTTCAGGCGGCCATCTTACTATTCCCATCATTGACTCGCAGCCAAAACATTTACTTATATATAAGCTTTACGATATATGTATGTGATTTAATTGTCACTTCAGATGTTATGTGTAATGTTTATGGTCTTTCGGAGAGGATCAGTCATATATTGAAATCGTTGATCTGGGTGTGTATACTGCTTTCGACACAGGTAACTAACAAAACACGTGTAGGCTATGTAATTATGGAGGAAATATTAAACATAACATATATCTGTGTTTACCTGCACTGGTAAAAATGATGTGTTGGATTTACTTAAAATATATATGCACCATTTTTGCATCACACTTTTTAAGTAAACCCAACTTGGAATAATTTTACTTAAAATTAACAAGAAAACCTTATTTATATGTACTTAAATAGTTGAGTTCACTCAACATTCTTTACTTAAAAATATATGTAACATGCAAGTATGTGCAAGTTGTGTTAACTTAACATTACTTAGTAGATTCTATCGTGTTACATATATTTTTAAGTTGGGTTTACTTAAAAAGTGTGATGCAAAAATGGTGCATATATATTTTAAGTAAATCCAACACATCATATTGCACTATATTGTATTCAAATTCAAAATTTGTCATGCATCACAGATATTTGTCTGAATAAGTTATGATACATGTATTTCATTTCCTGATTCTCTTAAAGACAACGCACATTTATGGCGTGTACAGTTTCCATATGAGTAAAGTGTTGTGTATGCCATGTTGTTGAATTAATTATTCATTTAGCCATCGTTTAATTCATGAGCTCCTTCAAAATGCATGCCGTTAACGAAATCATTGTTGAAACATTTGCATTTGGCCTACTGTATGAATAAACACAACACTACAGCACAATATGAATACATAAACACGACAGTATAACGCCATTCCAGGTTACAAGGCATAAATCTTTACTCTGATTTCAGAATGCGCACTTTTTTAGTACAAATGCGTTCGTCAGCTGTTCACTACTGTAATGAATATGAACGTAACATTTTAATAAGCAGAGGAAATTCCCGGCACAATTACAATTAGGACGTTTGTGTTGTAAGAATGTACAGAGAGACTTCAGATATAAAAACGGTGTCGCGTTAGGCAATGTTTTCTCTGTAAAATCATATCATTTCCTAATGATCCAATAGAACGCGTGAGCTTGCTGGGGAAAACCAATTTTGATTTAGTTTTAGTCATAGTCTTTTGACTAAATTGCCATTTAGTTTTAGTCATATTTTAGCCACCTCAATTGTTTTTAGTTTTAGTCTAGTTTTAGTCGACTAAATCTACAGTAGTTTTAGTCTCCTAAAACCTCATGAGTTTAGTTAAATTGTAATACATTAAGTATTTAAGCATTACATAACCGACTGTCACCTGAACTGACATTTTGACATCATTTTGTTTTTGACATTAAAAATACACGAAAGCTCAATTCACTTTTTTGTCTGTTTTTTAAAAACATCTATACAGTTTTTATAACTTTGTATTTCTGTTTTAGTTAGTAGGCCATATCAGGTTAAGCGAACGCTTCAAATTAGTTTATTTATTTTTTAATTTCAGTTAACATTTATTTAATTTCAAGTAATGAAGTTTTTTTTAATGGTTTTAGTGAACTATTATAACCCTGATACTTTATTGAATATGTGTCAAATACTGGTCTTTCCTCCTGACTATAAATTAAATACAGTTTATTGTTTAACCAAAAACAAATATATAATGCGTGACTTTTAATTATAAACAAGCTCGAAATACACATTGACTCTTATTTTGAAATGCGCCTTACTATTGCAGTTGCAGGAGCTCATTCAAGTTCAGGAGATAAAATATGCATTGTTAGAACCGTCTAAAACATATTACTATATAAACATCGTAAAGTAAACATTGTCATTATTCATCAGCATTAGTTCATAAACAATTGCCTGGCATAAATGTGTGCTATTCATTGATTGTGAGCCGCTCTGGAGCTGGATTGGGGATGCGTGAGCCGTGTTTTCCAGCCGTTAGATCAGCACGTTCACATCAAATGTGCGCATCTGTTACACAGGACATCAGTTCTGACTGGATCTCTTCCCTAATCGACCCTCCCTAAAATTTTCGTCTCATTTTTATTTGTTGACAAAAATGACAGTTGATTTTCGTCATAGTTTTTGTCATCCAACACTTTTTGTCAGTGAAAAAAGGTTGTTGACGAAAATTATTCGTCAACGAAATTAACACTGATCATGAGCAATCCAGTTCTCTATATAGATCAGTGATCTAAACCAGTAATAACTGTGCAAACCCTCATATCCCAGTCAACATTTCATAATGGGACCAGTGTAGACACGATATGGGTTTGTCCATGTTTCATGTCAGAATTCATCTGAAAGCACAAACCCATTTATGGCCCATGCATACTGGGGATAATTCAGATAATGCCGACATATGAATCCTCAAACTCAGACTCAAAAAAGTAGTTTCAACCCAAATTTGGGTCAAATATGGACAAACCAAGCCATTGGGTTAAATTTTTTAAAATACATTTTTTAACCCAACATTTGGGATTGTTCATATTTGGCACAAATTTGGGGTTGAAACAATGTAGAAATGATATAGGTTTGTCCATAGTCCGGATCTATCTGAATTAGCCCATATTGGGACAAACGCATTTATGGCCAATGCATATTGGGGCTAATTCAGATAATGCCGACCTATGACCCATGTGGAGCCCACTCCTCAAACCCACACTCGAAAAAATTGTTTCAACCCAAATTTGGTTTAAATATGTACAAACCCAGCCATTGGGTTAATTTTTTTAGTAAAATTTTGGTCCCACTTTATATTAGGTGGCCTACTATGTACTTACATCAAAAAATAAGTACAATGTACTTATTGTGTTCATATTAGGGGTGTAATGGTACACAAAACTGACGGTTTGGTACGTATACCAGCTGTTTTACAAAATTGCTTTTTATTTATTTTTATTATACAATGGTTTACTGAAAAAATAATTGTAAATGAATTCAATTATAACTACAGTTTCTTAAAGATAATGCTGTAAACTATATAGGGAGGCCTTACTTACAACAGTTGGGTTTGTTCATATTTGGCCCAAATTTGGGTTGAAACAACCCTGCGTTTTTAGAGTGCATATCGTGGCTCCACCATGAAATGTTGGCCGGTGGAACCCATTTTTATGACTATAAAGTGACAGGACGAGGCACCAACCTTGGTGAGATATCACAGCCCTGCTGCATGAAGGCCCCAAGAGAGAACCACAGGCTGTTAAAAATCCCAAAGTCATTAGGCGGGTCTGGAGGGGTCTGGGGGTCTTTGGCTTCATCAGTCTCATCCAGGTGCCACTCGTAGGGGCTGAAGCGGCTCACGAGGAACAGCACCACACTGACGCCGATGTAGGCGAAAACGATACACATCCAGATCTCATATGCCAGAGGGTCCAGGAAGGAGAACACACCCGGCTTGGACTTCTGAGGTTTCTTGATCATAATGGAGATGCCCAGACTCATGAAGGGCTTTGAAAAGTCAATGACTTCCTCTCGCACGAGTGTGATTGTTAACGGTGCGACGGCTATATCTGCTCTCTGGAAACGGGGACATGAACAAAATGCGTTAGTGCAGAACCAGTGAACAAACAAGCAATGCAACAGAACAAATATATATTTACAGATGTTAGCAACGCATTCACATTTCAGACGGAAGGTTTGGATGCAAATCCACTTCGATCTGTATATTGCAAAGGGTCTTAACTCTTTCCCCACCAATTTTCCGTGTTTTCACTGTCATGCGGTACGGTTACGCTACTTCTGAAAGAGTAGAGGAGCTCCAGATTAAAACACAGGAAAAAATGGAGCAGAAACGAGCGATAAAAGCATTGCTTATGCATGTTGTAGTCTAGGGGAAATTATTTTCTCAGCTTTTTGTTCAAAATTAAATTAAAGTGTTGATCAAAAAGAATGCATGAAGATTTGATATATTGCATGTTCAGATATTCATACAACAAAATATTCTGTGGGCCATGTAAGCTTTGTGAAAATTATCAAAAATGCTGGCGGTGGCTGGCAACTTTAAAAAAACAAACGCTGACGGGGAAAGAGTTAATGCAATATTCAGTTTTTATCCCAACAATGTTGGTGGATTACTGTTGTTTACCACAGACAAAATTAAGTTTGTAAAAAACAAGAACCACAATAACAGCAATATCAGAAATAATTTAACCATCTAGTGGTCTTCTGTCATTTTAAACCGAAAAGTTCATACAAAAAAAAGTCATATATAGTGAAGATTATGCAATGTTTTTTTTACATTTCTGTACCTGAAATTAGACCTGAAGCACTTCATTCTTAGCACTGTTCTCACTTTATGGCTGACTGTTCACTTGTATTCAATAATGTTTTACATTTATGTAACCTACTAGCCACTTGTAGTTTTTGCGGTAGAATATTCGTTGGAATCAAGAATTGTGAAATTTCTACAATTTTGGTTGTTTATTCATTAGGTCAAAATGTTACATCGGTCAAAACAATGAAAAAAAAGAAGCATTGCCCATTATGTTCTTTCACGGTCTATGGACCCCCTTAAGTAGCCTCGGCCACCCCATGGATAAAAGTCTAGTTCTGCCACGGGTTTCAAGCTCCCAAAACGCCGGATCCGTGTGGACGAAACCTCGATACGATACTCATTTTTTTAGGTATACAGCTAAACGTGTCTCCGTGTGGACGGGGCCGACATTTCTTTTCGACTAAAGAAAGACGAGAACATCTTGGACGAGATGGGGGTGAGTAAATTATCATTTTCATTTTAAAGTGAACTAATCCTTTAATATCCTAATGATTTTTTGGCATAAATGAAAAATGTATCATTTTGACCCATACAATGTATTGTCGTGAGACCACTTATTTGTGCTAATGTTATTTTCTGTGTTGTAACAGGAACATTCTATCAACATTTGGAGGAATCAATCTGCGACAGAATATGACATCTAGAGCTCAAACGGGGGACATTTTGTGTTTTCTCAGCCCTGTGCGGAAGGAAAAGGGCATTCACAGAGACGGGACTCTCACCGCCTCAAAAGGCTTTTGACGGCGTAGCGCAGAAGTGACAGCCGAGCGTTCACTTGACTAGATAGCAAGAGTCCTGCTAATTTCTGTGACCTGCAGTATCGGGCGACAAACAGAGCGTAATCGGAACAAGCAGGAGACTTTTGTTGGAGAATCTTTTCAACGCTTCCCTTCTCATGCTTCACATAATGTTGCTGTGGGAGCTGCAGATATGAGGCAGAGCCGCTTCCCACTTCCCATAATCCTCAGAGGCACTCTGGCATGAGCGTATAATAAAAAGGCAGTGAAAGATTTTATCTCACATGTGTCCTCAGCCAGGAGGACATTAGTTATGCAATCAGGAAGTATAAGGTCACGGAAACTGTGCAGGTGAGCGCTGGTTATAAAAGCCTCTACAAATATTAATATCCTTTTATCTTGTGGTTGTAGTGAATGGAACTCCGGTGTACTGTCTCAATAAATCATATGATCATTTGCATATAAATAGCTAATTAAGAGTCTACCAGAAGTGATTTATCAGCGAGGAAGAAATATGCCTCAAAACTCCCAATATCTTAGATAAATAATTTCATGTGATCTTTTTAGCAATGAGACGAGCGCAGGTAAATCCACTTGGCATTAAAGCAGACCTGTTGATAAAACACGGAGAGAGATGAAACAACACTGCCATGTCAACTTAACTCACTTAGATTTCATTTAGGAGAATCCCAGAGGAGTCTTATTCATTTATTTTCTTATCTGCTCATGGCAAATAACGGAGAAGCAATCCATGAGCGCTGTAGCGTTTCTACATCCGGCTTATAAAAGCACACGGCGGATCCACTGTCAGTGTTTAGACAGAGCTGTCAATACTGTGAGGAAACTCTGATGACAGGACTGGATCATGTGATTATGATATGATTATAGCATCAATCAGTTATTTAGCTTCACAGGCTACTCATAATCTACAAGAACAGTAAGTGTAGTAAAGCTACACTCTAAAAAATGCTGGGTTAAAAACAACCCAAGTTGGGTTGAAAATGGACAAACCCAGCAATTGGGTTGTTCTAACCCAGTGAATGGGTTGTTTTACAGTGAATGGGTTGTTGTAACCCAGGGAATGGGTTGTTCTAACCCAGGGAGTGGGTTGTTCTAACCCAGCGAATGGGTTGTTCTAACCCAGTGAATGGGTTGTTCTGACCCAGGGAATGGGTTGTTTTAACCCAGCAAATGGGTTGTTCTTACCCAGGGAATGGGTTGTTTTAACCCAGTGAATGGGGAATGGGTTGTTTTAACCTAGTGAATGGGTTGTTCTAACCCAGTGAATGGGTTGTTCTACAGTGAATGGGTTGTTTTAACCCAGAAAATGGTTTGTTTTAACCCAGTAAATGGGTTGTTTTAACCCAGTAAATGGGTTGTTTTAACCCAGTGAATGGGTTGTTCTGACCCAGGGAATGGGTTGTTTTAACCCAGTGAATGGGTTGTACAAACCCAGTGAATGGGTTGTTTTAACCCAGCAAATGGGTTGTTCTTACCCAGGGAATGGGTTGTTCTAACCCAGTGAATGGGTTGTTTTAACCCAGAAAATGTTTTGTTTTAACCCAGTAAATGGGTTGTTTTAACCCAGTGAATGGGTTGTTTTAACCCAGCGAATGGGTTGTTCTAACCCTGTGAATGGGTTGTTTTAACCCAGAAAATGGTTTGTTTTAACCCAGTAAATGGGTTGTTTTAACCCAGTGAATGGGTTGTTCTGACCCAGGGAATGGGTTGTTCTAACCCAGGGAATGGGGAATGGGTTGTTTTAACCCAGAAAATGGTTTGTTTTAACCCAGTAAATGGGTTGTTTTAACCCAGTGAATGGGTTGTTCTGACCCAGGGAATGGGTTGTTCTAACCCAGTGAATGGGGAATGGGTTGTTTTAACCCAGGGAATGGGGAATGGGTTGTTTTAACCCAGTGAATGGGGAATGGGTTGTTTTAACCCAGTGAATGGGGAATGGGTTGTTTTAACCCAGTGAATGGGGAATGGGTTGTTTTAACCCAGGGAATGGGGAATGGGTTGTTTTAACCCAGTGAATGGGGAATGGGTTGTTCTAACCCAGTGAATAGTAAATGGATGGTTTTAACCTAGTGAATGGGGAATGGGTTGTTCTACAGTGAATGGGTTGTTTAACCCAGTGAATGGGGAATGGGTGGTTTTAACCCAGTGAATGGGTTGTTCTGACCCAGTGAATGGGGAATGGGTGGTTTTAACCTAGTGAATGGGTTGTTCTAACCCAGTGAATGGGTTGTTTTACAGTGAATGGGTTGTTCTAACCCAGTGAATGGGTTGTTTTACAGTGAATGGGTTGTTCTAACCCAGTGAATGGGTTGTTCTACAGTGAATGGGTTGTTCTAACCCAGTTAATGGGTTGTTCTACAGTGAATGGGTTGTTCTAACTCAGTGAATGGGTTGTTCTACAGTGAATGGGTTGTTTTAACCCAGATAATAGTGAATGGGGAATGGGTGGTTTTAACCCAGTGAATGGGTTGTTTTAACCCAGATAATAGTGAATGGGGAATGGGTTGTTTTAACCCAGCGAATGGGGAATGGGTGGTTTTAACCCAGTGAATGGGTTGTTCTACAGGGAATGGGTTGTTTTAACCCAGCGAATGGGTTTGCTTAAAACAACCCAATTGTTGGGTTTGCAGAGGTGTAAAGAGTACCTGAAAACTATACTTGAGTAAAAGTACAGAGACCTTACAGAGAAAATGACTCCATTACAAGTCACCAATGCCAATACAACTTGAGTAAAAGTCTAAGAGTATCTGATTTTAACAGTACTTCAGTATTTTACTCATACTAAATATAGGCTCAATGATGCACTAGTCCTTGACACCTGAGAGTCATACCAGTGAAAATAAGAAAACAATTGATTTGTAAGATGAGAAATCATATTTATTTACTAAAATCAAAATGAATGGAACACCTCAATGTTGCAAGGTCGAAAGGTCAAAGTCTCAGTTAAGCTCAAGTGCACAAAAGGCCACGAGTAACCCAATATCCTTCAGAAAGGATATATAGCGTCAATATAGCGGATAAATAAAACAATGTTAAGTAAAAGTAAATAGTCAATGCCTTCTTGCACTGGGTGTGCTGGTTTCAGCCTCATCACTGACTGCAGTCATGAACTAGCGATTCATCAACTCCCTGCTAATGCACTCGCATTGACGTAAAGTGTCAAACTTAAGGGCGAGTAAAGGCAAACACACACGATATAGAGCCTGCGATGCCCTTAGATGGCGATAGCGCTTCTTTATAGCAGAAACAAAATGCTGCAGAAAAAGGTAGTTTCCAATGCAAAAAGTAATGTGTAATTGCATTACTCAACACAAATGTATTGGAGTACGGTAACACTTTAGAATAATGGTCATTAGTTAACATCAGTTAATGTATTAACTAACATCAACTAACCATGAGCAGTACATTTGTTACTGTATCTTTGTTAACGTTAGTTAATATAAATCCAGCTGTTCATGGTTTGTTCATTCAGTGCATTAACTAATGTTAACAAGATTTTAATAATGCATTAGTAAATGTTGAAATTAACATTAACAAAGATTAATAAGTGCAGTTCATTATTAGTTCATGTTAACTAATGTAGTTAACTAATGTTAACTAATGACCATTATTCTAAAGTGTTACCAAAAGTACATTTACTAATGTAGTCAGGTAGAGGGTAAAAGTTGCTAATATCTTTGATATCCAGGTCAACTACAAAGTAGCCAAAAAGATACTTAAGGACAGTAACTACACTCTAAGCAATTTGGTTGTTTTAACCCAGCGATTGGGTTGTTTTAAGCAAATATTTAACCCAACTGCTGGGTTAAAACGACCCATTCACTGGGTTGAAACAACCCAATTGCTGGGTTAGTCCATTTTCAACCCAAATGCTGGGTTGTTTTTAACCCAGCATTTTTTAGAGTGTAATTACATTTACTTAGGGCAGGGGTGTCCAAAGTCCAGCCCGCAGCTTGTCTATTAAAATATATTATATGGTCTGCCACGGATAATTAACAAATCGTGCAGTTTCACGATGTCAACGCAAGGTGGCAGTACTAGATTTTAGGCCAGGGAAACAGCACCAAAAGCGGAATGAAAAAGCGCTACTTGTGCTCTGGGCAACTCGCAAGCTCAGAGGCCCTGTCCCAAATGGCACCCTAAACCCTCACGGTCTTCCTCTGAGTCCGCACTTTCACGACGTAATGCCGCTTTGACTGTTGGGAGGAAGTCCGCTGTGTAACCTGCAGAAGTGCGCATCGAAGGCGCATATCGACCCTTCTGAGACCTAAAATGACAAATGGGACACCCAGCGGTCTCATGGACTTAATGGACACACGCACGCAGCGGCCATTGTAAGTCCACAAGACCGAAAGTGCACATGAAGTGCCCCATTTGGGACAGGGCCTGACTCGATCACGACTAAACAGCCCGTGAGAAGTGTTCTAGTTCGGCGCAGAGGTCTTTGGTACAAGCTACAATCTCTCTGTGATTTAATTTAATTTAAATCCAGTTAGAAAAGTGACCGGCCCCCAGGTATGTCCACACCATCGAATCTAGCCCCCTTTTAAAATAGTTTGGACACCCCTGACTTAGGGTGACCATATTTTGATTACCGAGAACCAGGACACTTGGCCCGGCAAAGAGATGTTGAAAAAAAAAGAGAAGTTTACTCAAAGATGCCTTGTTAATTTCAACACTTTTAATGTATTGTTTTTAACCCAGCATTTTTTAGAGTGTATAATTCGCTACACTACAAGCTATTAGGAAAAAGCTTAGCATTAATGAATATATATTGTAAGGCCATTCTGTGAGATAACCTTTGGCTAAATCAGATAAATATATCCGTCAAAAGGTCAAAGAAACGTCTGTCCTGACTATCAGAGCTGAAAGGGGGCCACTTTTATGCTTGATGGTTCCACGGTGGTGACATTTTTCATTTGATCTCTTTTCCCCCCTTCATTTTGAGAATAATTTGAGTATAATTTCCAACGTTAGCACATCAAAACCAGGCAATCTCTCTGGCTGATGGTAAGGAAATTGAACAGATGAGGTAGCCTAACCCTCATGCATTTTGTATACGGTCTTCATTCTTGAATGTCGGCTCGGGGAATTGGAAGTGATTTCTCTGGGTTTTCCTCCATTTATAGACGGGGAGCGCTTTGACAAATGCAAAAAATGGCGGGGCTGCCGAGGCGCACTGTGAAAAATGCCTTTGAGATCCGAGGAATCAAAGCAGTGCATGCTGGGAAGGAGCATGTTTAAAACACAATATCGCCACCAGGCACTGTCTGGCTGCGGTTATAGCTGAATGACACCCAGACATTTCCAGTCAATTTCCCCACGCTCTTCACCACGAGCGGCGATGCTCTTCATCCCAGCCCTTCTATGATAGCGATCTCTCTGTAGGTTCATGAATAAAAGAGACACCTGCGGAAGCAAAAGTTAGCGTTTCGCTGTGAGATCCACTACTCACCCCATAGACTAGTTCACCCACCATCCCGTTCCAAGTCTTGGTCTCAGGGTCGCGGGCGCCATATTTTCCGTCCATGACTATGGACAGTCTGTACTTAATCCCAACGTGTTTGGCAATCTCAGAGGCTAAATCGACACAGTAGCCTTCATACTTGTCATTGCCTTCCAGATGCATGTGGTTTTTCTTGTACATCACATACGGTGCTTCCTGTTAATCAAACACACACTCATTTATTACCATCTTTGCTTATTGCTTTCATTGTCTGGTGTCACAGGCACCAGAGCCCATTGGCATCTTACCAGTCACAGGCATGCAGGCATGCTGGGATATCATGACTGTGCATTCATACCCACCCGTTCTCACACACACACAATCCACCAAACTGGAACACATACACGAGGAAGGACAGAAGCATCAGACGGGGGGGTTGCGGGACATTGATCCACACGTGGCCGTAGTCAGAACGCTTCAGCTCCTTCAGGCCCTCTTTACACCTGATATCGGTTTCTAGTGATCCAATCGCAAGCGGTCAACGAATTGTCGTCTACACCCGGGGCCTGTACCATGATGGTAGTTTAACAAACTCAGGGTTACAGGATTAGTTTTGAGTTGACAAAACCAAACCAATCTATTCAGGCTTTGTTGGCCCCATGATGCTGATCATCAGCTTTCTCTGATGGCTTTGATCCTGAGTTTAGCTGTGACATCAGTATTGAACAGCCAATCACAAGCTCTGTCAAACGGAGATTCACTTCTCTCTTCTGCAGAATATTACATGATTGAGATTTTAAACTAATTTACACAGCAAGAAGAATAGAGCCGTCTATGAAAACTTTACTACGTCAATGCAAGTAAAAGTTATGAAGTTAGTTTAGTTGATATATAGAGAGAATTGAACATTTAAGCTCACATGTAGTCATTTTTATAGCTTTATTTATTGATTTTAAAGCTTATTTGTATGACCTTTGGCTATTTATATTCATTTTAGCTATGTGCCTATTAATGATTGATTAACTAAAATGATACATGTGTAATTTATTACAGGTATAATTACATATATGATATCTAAATCATTCAAAATTATTATTATTATAAATAAGCATTGTTAAAAGCCAGACGCTTTAGTCTTTAAAACCATTTGCTATATGTAGTGACCTTTAATTTGGAGTAGAAAAAGGGGGAGTGGCTTTATTGCATCAGAGGTGTGTCACTTTGCTCACAGCTGATTGGTCCAATTTCAGTTTGAGATCTCTTATCCAGAACATATCCTGCCCTGGAGCAGGTTAGCCGTGGAGCGTAAGCTACTGTGGAGATGAAAAACTGCTAAAAGCCAAACCACTCTAATGGTATCTAAAACCCAGGATTGGCACAAACTAAGCTTGAACATATCTGGCTAGCCAGCTAAACCGGCTTCATGGTATAGGCCCCAGGTGTAGAATCTGAGGGTCATATTTTAACGATCACTTTTAATGTGCACTTAGGGTGTGTCCGAATCCACTTTTGCTAGTTTAATGAGCAAGGCTCATGGTCCAAAAGGGTTGTGCCTCGTCTCTTAATGAGTCATGAGTGTGTTTTGAGCGTAACATGCAATAAACCAATCAGAGTCTCATCTCCCTTTCCCTTTAAAAGCTAGTTGCGCTCGCACCATGGCGGATTCACTATTTACATGTGAGCGGAACGAGTGAACGCTTCTCCAGAGAGGAATCATTTTATTTTAATATTTTAAAATGTGTGTGCGCTGCTGCGCGTCCAGAGTGTACATGCGCTGTGCACCCGCCTATAGGCGCATATCAGTAACACGCCCTAATAACACAAAAAATACTGCGCTATTGACTTTAGACCAGTCGTTTTCAGTTCCTCAAAATAGCAACACACCAACAATGCTCCTGGACACACCTGGTTTTCAGACCAGACACCCATGGGCGAACAGATGTGCGCGAGGGCATTTGATATTCAAACAATGTGACGCTGGACATGAAAATGATAACTGCGTCAGGCTAAAACTAATATCAAATAGCAAACAATATCACTTTCTGCTTAAAATAAGCCTAGAATGCAAAATAACAAGCCTAATTAAGGATAGTAAGAGTCATTTTCAAGCACAAACGTAACAAAACCTAGTTAGAAAAAGTTGTAATTTCTGTATAGCTACGGTATAAACAGCATTGTAAAATACAATGTTAAATAGTTTTATTTATCATATTTTGTTTTATTTTTGTAATGCGTGAAGTCATCATTTTGGAATAATATTGTTTGCATGTAGGCATCAACTACTAAACTTTTTTTTTGTGGGTTTGGTGAATAGTATTAAAACCAGATCAAAAACCCTAATAATCAAACTAAATCACAGTAATTATTAATGTTAATAATAAAATAGGAAATCCACAACAATTAAAACAAATGTATGATTCCCGTTTTTTTTTTTTTAGATAGATATTATTAGATTTAAGTGATATTTTGACCACTCAAATAGGAAATGTCTCAGGTTTCCATTGCAGAAATCAGGTCACCTTAGCTTTGAGGGGTCTAGTTTTGATCTTGGTCTTGGGATCAAAACACTTTAGATGGATGATATCGGGTGTAAACGAGGTCTGAGACAACGGAGGAGCATTGGAGACAGGTTCTGATTCCCGCTTTCACACACACACACACGCGGCCGTGGTGCAATATCCCAGGGGTCTGAGATGCATTGGCATAAGTTGAGGGTGACAGGTGAGGTAGGCAAGAACGTATGAAGTGAGAAGGAATCCGATTCATGAAGTAAATGGCAGTGACTGCAGAGGAATCATAGTGTTGATTCATATTCAAGCACGTTATATATGCGGCAGAAGCCGTTCTCATTCCAACAGAAAGAACACTGAACACAGCCCTGCTAAAAAGACCAGCATGAATTGCAGGCTGATTTATGCCAGGTATTGCCGTTTCGTAGTCGACTAGCATGGTCATTCTGGTGATGCCGGCTGACAAGTACTGGTTTAGTGCTAGCACCAGCGCACCAGCGTGTCATGCTGGGGACCAGCATCCAAAAACACAATATATGGTCTTTTCAGTAGGGAAGCGAAAACAAAGCCATCGTCAGAATCCAAACTCAAAAAGCACTTTGTCGGCAAAGGAAATTGTGCAAGCTGGTTTTATCCTCTGTTTCAAACACTGCGGCAGCGGCTTGCTTTTTTAAGCACATCATTATTACCCAACAATATGGCTTCTCGCAGAGAGAACGCATCCCATTAGAGTCAGAGACAATTAGGGTACCAGTGGGTTAGCGATGGTTTGTTTGTTCTGTGCTGAATGTATCCTCTCACCTCATCCTTTGTGCGATTGTTTTCCTCCTGAATCCCACTGATGGAATAACCGACAGCTGCTGGTTTAATTGCTCGCATTCAAGTCATTTGAAAGACTGACCTTGGTTTTCGGCGAGACAAAACAATTACGAGCGATCGCTGTTTTACACGGGATGATGTTGTGAGCATTGATTCGAATTCCTCCGAGATGCGCCAATTGGAGGCTGGCGCTAACGCTAACGTCGTTAGCCACGGGAGATGAAGTGATACGTCAGCACTGAGCAGTCCTCCGGTCAATGTAAAGTGGATCTGCGCAAAGGCCTCGTGTACCTGGCCTCGCTCGAATACACTTGCCAGAGGCCAACCATCGAACCCGCCTTGGTCGCCGCGGTAAGCGTTAGCGTCTAGCTCGTGTGTCATTGACCATTTACTTGATGAGTGGAAACAAGCCTTACCTACGTATGCATTGAATGTCTACTTTGATGATGTCAATGTAAAACCATCATACCTAATGCCGTTATTGTGATGTCACTGCTACGACAGGCCACTGATATATGGGAAATCAAAATGCTTTGACACCCACACGGATACAGTTGAAACACTCATGCGCCGCTTTTCCCCGCGTTCGACTGTTTCAACGTGTAATGAGTGGATGGAAAGCAACACAAAAGAAATGTACTTCTACCCGCCCAGGACAGAATGTATCAATCTAGGAGTCAACACCATGACCCTGATGGGCAGAATATGCGACACGTTTAAAACGTCATGGAGCGTGTACCATAATAGTAGTGACCACAATTGTTCGGTTTTCCACTGAGGAGGAATCGTTGGTGAACTGCTGATCCATTATATTAACAAACCGCTCAAACTCGTTCCAGTATCCGATCTGCAAAGGGAAAACGTTCATGTTATTATCAAACAGCAGATTTTTTTTTTTACTGCATCAATGCTAACTAGCAACCCCCCCAACCCTTCTGCTCGGCTAAGGAGCTGTTGTGGATGTGTACTCTCATAAGATTGTGCTCATTAAAAAAGTATTAGGTCTCTGTGCTGCTGCTGTTATTGCCTGGAGTTAAACGAAAAAGGCAAATTCTTGGCTGACATTTGTTAAATGGGAAGAAAATGCTTATGGTGGAATTTCCAGGGACGCGGAGGCTTGGATGTAATTCTGTTCAACTGAAACTCGACTGGGTTGGGTTGTGATGCTTATCACAAGGGCTGTGCGCTGTGCGTTTCCCCTTTTGTTTACCGGTTGAGTGGCATGTGTCAGAACCGTTAGCATAGCGTTAGCCACTAGGGAATCACTGAGGTGACACTGCAGACGAGTCCAACACAGTCTTGTACATCACTTCTGACAGTCACTGTCAATGTGCGTCTCCTTACCGACCCTGACCCCAGCTAACCTTAGGCTAAACTACTCTTATTCACGGCTATTGTTGCTGTGATGCTAACCAAAATACTGCTGTTAGCTCTCATGAAAGCTAATGAATGCTGGTTATTTTGATTCAAGCTGCTGTTGGTCATTGGTTTTGTAAACTGTTTTGTTTGTGAATAGTGGCTTTAAAGGAGTAGTTCACCCAAAAATCCCATAATTTACTCACCACCAAGCCATCCTAGGTGTCTATGACTTTCTTTGACACAATTGGAGTTAAATTAAATGATATCCTTTTTCCTTGTTTTCAAATGGCATTGAATGGCACCCAAGTTTTTGAAGCCCCAAAAAAAGTGCATCCATCCTTCATAAAAGTAATCCATACAACTCCTGTAGGTTAATAAATGCTTTCTGAAGTAAAAATATCCATATTTATAACATTATAAACTATAATCACTGGCTTCTGGCAGCGGTCGTATGCAGAGGATAGAGCAAAACAAAATGCTGGTCATGAATTAGAAGTCCAAAACGAGAAGTTTTAAAGAGAAATGTTGGAGGATTTCAATATAAGAGAATATCGTCGGGTTGGAGGTCACCTTTCTGCCGGAACTCGACTTTCTCATGAACCATTTCCAGAAGCCAGTGATTATAGTTTATAAAGTTTTAAATATAAATATTTTGTACCCACTTTTTTATTAGGTGGCCTTAACTACTATGTACTAACATTTTAATTACTCATTTGATACAATGCACTTACTGTGTACATACATGTTTTTACATTGTACTTACAATTTAAAATATACCTGTATGTAATTACATCTGTAATTCATTTCTGTAGTTACATTTGTAATTACACAGTTGACACTTCCCTTACACCAAACCCTACCCTTAAACTTACCCACACCACCACACCTGTCCCTAACTCTATCTGTATCCCACCTCAATATCAGCAAAGGTGTTTTGCAATACAATTTGAACACAGTAAGTACATTGTACTTATTTTTTGATGTAAGTACATAGTAGTTAAAGGATTAGTTCACTTTTAAATAAACTTTTGCTGATAATTTACTCACCCCCATGTCATCCAAGATGTCCATGTCTTTCTTTCTGCAGAAAAGAAATTAAGGTTTTGGATGAAAACAGTCCAGGGTTTTTCTCCATATAATGCACTTCAATGGGCTACAAACGGTTCAAGGTCCAAATGACAGTTTCAGTGCAGCTTCAAAGGGCTTTAAACGACACCAGATGATGAATAAGGGTCTTATCTAGCCAAACCATCCGTTTCTGTGAGAAACCGAGCAGTATTTATGCTATTATTTTACCTCTTAACAGAGGAACACGATCGTCTCTGAGCTCAGCCATTACTTCAGGAAAGTGAGGTCAAATTAGATCGTGGTTATAGATATATCGTTAGTAGATGCCTCATTCTATTGGTCCGTGCAGTCGCTAATGAGGCATCTACGTATACTTCTATGACCACAATCTAATTTGACCTCACTTTGCGGAAGTTATGGCTGAGCTCAGAGACGATCACGTTCATCTGATAAGTGGTAAAATAATAGGATAAATACTGTTCGGTTTCTCGCAGAAACTGATCTTTTCGCTAGATAAGACCCTTATTCATCGTCTGGTATCGTTTAAAGCCCTTTGAAGCTGCACTGAAACTGTTATTTGGACCTTGAACCGTTTGGAGCCCATTGAAGTCCATTATATGGAGAACAACCCTGGACTGTTTTCATCCAAAACCTTAATTTCTTTTCGACTGCAGAAAGAAAGACATGGACATCTTGGATGACATGGGGGTGAGTAAATTAACAGCAAAAGTTTATTTAAAAGTGAACTAATCCTTTAAGGCCACCTAATATAAAGTGGGGACAATATTTTTCTTACAAACCCCATCACTTCGCCTTTATTATGCCTTTATTAACCCCATGGAGCCGCATGGATTACTTTTATGATGGCTGGATGCACTTTTTGGAGCTTCAAAACTGACATTATTCAATACCATTGCAAAACTAGGAAAAAAGGATATTATTTAATGTAACTCTGATTGTGTTTGACTGAAAGAAGAAAGTCGGTCACGATTTTGACGGGCAAATAATTTGCGCAATGGTTTTATTTTTTGATCAGCTGTTTGTGTAATGAGTGCTTCCACACCAAACTGTGGCAGAAAAACAACATTTATTTTTTTCGCTTCAATTACCTTTTTTTTAACACTAGCGGCGACAGAAAAGGCTTCAACCAATCACATACAAGGAAACAAAGGTCACGAAATGTCCAGTTGATGTCATTAGCTAGGTATCGCAATTCTCATGAGATTACAGCTATAGTTGTAGTTAAAGGTGTACAGATGCAGCTGTGTTTGCCCACTGTAGGCTACAGACAAAGATAACTAACCGTTTGAGTTAAAACTCGTTGTTGTTTTCTAAACCTTGAGTCCGCGTTTATGGAAAGTGAATGTGTTTCCTTCAGTATGACTGAGGCACTTAAATGTTTACATTGTGACTCAACTGGAAACAGCTGCTCCGGATCGATTGGTTCCCTGAAGTGTGTGTTTGTCTCGTCAGATGTGGTGCTACTGTCTCTAGAGGAGCTCCTCAATTGTCCCACGGACATTTGAAAGTAAGTGCAGAACCAGCCATAATAAAGTTTTAGCTCCTGTACAAAATTAGCATACTCCCCTTCAGACTCTCTGTTCTTTAAGACTTGGTGCACACAAAACCTTCTTTTCGGTCTTTTAACGAAAATGAAAAGCTTGTCTTCACTGGATGATGAAGTGTCCTTGTTTTTTTTCAGCTGTCACCGCAAATTTTTAGGAATTTTGGAGCTCTGAAACGTCACAAATGTCGCAAATTCGTGCCGCGGCTGATGTGAATGGTTTTGAAGCGAACTATTCAAACACAAAATATTAGTTTTTCCGCTTCGCTTTTTTGTTTTGCATCCGGTGTGAAAGGGCCTATATACACCTAGGATGGCTTGAGGTATTAAATTATGGAATAATTTTCATTTTTGAGGCGAACTATTCCTTTAAAGACCCCATGAACACTTTCCTGTATTTCCTGTTTTGATGTATGTCTTGTTGAAAATGGAAGTTAGGACATGTTGGAGGGCTTGTCCAAGCAGTTTCTTTCACAACCAGTTAAGGCAAGACACCACAGGCAAAAAGTAGCACTTTCATGCACCAAACATATATTCTGAAGGTTTTCTGAGGGGATTTGCTCATATATCATTCACCTGATTTATATAACATTGTATGTGATTAAAAGAGATATCCAAACTCATCCCTGCAAGAACATCTAACGCTATTATGTAAACAAAATGAAAGCCTGGCTTTATCCAATGTTCAGATTTCAGTTCTGGAAATGCATGCATATTAGAGCCCCGCCCAACATTATTTTATGAGATAATTTGCATATTAAAACATAGAATTTCAGAAAACTTGCTTTACAAAAATTTACGTCATAATGTACTGTGATGTCCAGTATTAACTGGGGGACTATAGTGATATCTATTTACATGTGGTGTCTAGCCTTAATGGTTGTGCAAAAAAAAAATCAAATATGAGTGTCAACATGCTATTGGTAGTTATGCTGCCTTCACGTGTGATCGGAAATGTTCTTCTTCCCACTTCGGAAGTGCTTTTTTGTCCGAAGGAATAGGAACTATGGAGGACACTAGGGTTTATTCTTGCTTATTTATTGGGAAAATCTTATTAAAGCCAAAATAATATTGGCGTGTCTATTTACAGTTTGTCTTGTTGGCAAAGGCTTTTTACATCAACTCCACTCACCAAAGATTAAAAAAGACGTGTGCCATTAAACATCTGCAGTGGCGTAGGCTTTGAGGAGTATGGCGCGTAAAAAAGTAGCTTTTGAACGTGATCAACACTGAGATCGAATCCGCCTTTTGCCAAACTTGCTCTTCTCCCTTTTCCCATCACATATCAGATTGGAAAGGCATTTTTTGGTTACACTTTATTTCGATAGTCCACTTTAAACATTCTACTAACTATAAGTAACTTTTCAACTACATGTCAACTAACTGTCATTAGAGTATTA
This sequence comes from Gobio gobio, assembly GCF_949357685.1. Lineage (NCBI taxonomy): Eukaryota > Metazoa > Chordata > Actinopteri > Cypriniformes > Gobionidae > Gobio > Gobio gobio. Next base: position 6,073,923 of record NC_137109.1, on the reverse strand, counting down.
GCTGACTGTCAGTAGACTGGTAGGTTATGGTTAGGTTTTAGGGTTCGGGTTAGTAGAATAAGTTGAATTGTAGTTGCCAAGTTACTTATAGTAAGTAGAATGTCTTTTGGGGGACCAACAAAATAAAGTTTTAGTAAATAATGATCAGACAGTCTACAAATACTCTAATGACAGTTAGTTGACATGTAGTTGCAAAGTTACTTATAGTAAGTAGAATGTCTAAAGTGGACTATCAAAATAAAGTGTTACCCATTTGTTATTTTTATTTTTAAATGCTGAGTTTAAATAAAGTGCCTAACGAGTGATTAATAATAAAGTATTTATTGGGTAGGGTTAGGGGTAGGTGTAGGGAGGGCATATTGGCAAATAGCCGTTGCCAAATAATACTTAGTGTCCCATTCATTGACAACCATATAAACATTCACCGCACTATCTAGATGGTCAGCTTACTGATGATTCTGGAATATATGTCAAATGCAGGCTATTTTCGCTGTGTGTTATACATACAATACACTTCAAATAGTTATTCATATATGTAAATATGTCTTTATTATTACTTTAATGACAAGACAAGGTGATGTAGCGCTTGTGAAAAATACTAATAAAGAATAGCAGTCACAGCAGCAATCGTTCAAAGTTTATGGCCCAACTCGGGAACTTGGGTAGCAAAATTATCCCCGAACATCCCAGTGGTAAATACGACTTGAGAGGGCGTTCATGTCCAATTTTCAACTAGGAAACTCGTATTTACACTAATTCTGATAGCACGTGAAGGCAGCACTAGTAGCATGGAGATTAGCCATCAATACTTTTGGTCTATTTTAAGACTTTATTTCTATATATCAATCAAAGTTTATTTGGCCAGACTTTAGGAGTAAACTAGCATACAGATAACCTCAAACCTAAGAAACTGAAGCCATTTTTGGAGGGCAATTTTGGCAATGAATCTGTTCCCCTTCCTAGACAAGACAGCTCTAGTTTCCTGACATGCACAACTTTTTTTTCCTTTACAACTAATACGCTATTTATTATAAAATGATTGAGCTCATTAGTCTAAAAAACGAGTGAATTGAAGTCTTGAAATGGCCATGATTTGAGTTCTTACATGGATCTTACAGAGTTTACACAGCAAGTGGGCAGATTTCCTGCTGACTTACCTTTCTTGGTCCCCCTGTTTTCATTTCATATACATCAATAGTGTAGTTTGATCTGCGACCAAAGCTGTCAAACTGGATATTGCCGGTCATGCCTTGCACCTGGACCTGAAAAACAACAACAACACAAGGGTCATTCCTACAGTTGGGTGGATTTGATGTACTCATGATGTACTCAAATTCCTATGTCTCCAATCATCTTTTCCCAACTTGAAATGTGTACAACTTTAAATAAAAGTTACATATATATTTCCAGGACACTCGCCAAGCACCAAATGTGAGTCAAAATTGGCGTTGGCGTGTATATGAAACTTTGTCTGTCGCCAGTAACAATAATTGAATTCTAACAATGCAATGTTGTGACAACATGAATGTGACGCTCTGAACAGTTGACGGGTCAGTGCTTTGCCTTCATGAAAGTTTCAGACTTTCCAATGTATATATTCAAGCGCTGGAACCAGTGAAAAGGAATTACACGCGGTGTGTGACGTAAAACATACGATACGACGTGCACGCCCTGAAAGGCGTGTGAGACAAAGTTGAGCTGTCTTTCAAGCCTTCCTGCGCTTGAATGGACAAATTCACTCAAAACTATGCAAAAAAATGCCCTTCTCAGCAAGTATCCTAGTAAAAATAGTCACTTATGTCTTAAGTGAACGCAAACACAAAAAGCATGATCCGTGCATGCGGTCTTAAAGTGACAGCGTCCTAATAATCCTGCTACTGTCTGCGTTTTTAATGTCTATCAAACAACATAGGACAAAGAAAAGAATCACTCACTGCTCTTGAACTTTAAAAAGGATATGAAGACTATGCAGTGTTATTTATTTGATTTGCCTATATTTTATTAAATTTCGGTACCTGAAAGCTATTAGACCTGCCTATTTGTATCTTTGTTGTATTGGTGCTATTGCTTAAAATGTGATTGTTTGTTCTTATTTTATTACTGACCGTTTACTTGTCTTTAAAAATGTAGGCTATTACATTTACATTAGCCAAGCTAATAGTTTCAGCTGTGGTATTGAAATTGGAATTGGAGGATTGTGAATTTTCACTAAAATGTTGATGTCATAACTGCCTGTTTTTATGTGATGGCTAGCAAAAAATATGTCAAATTTTAGTAATGTCACCAGCACCATTGGCAGGTGTGGAAAAAAGTTTGTTTTAGGCCATTTATATTTCTAAATGAGCAATTTTGAGTATTATTACATCCACATTTACATATTCTCTTTGACATGAAATAAAATAAATGATGTGTAACGTGTAAAAACGTTAAGTTTGTTTATGTCCACCCTGTTACATTGGCACTATTTGCCCTTTAAAAGCGTTTAATCACATGACTTTGCACAAGTGACATAATTTCTGTGGAAAAAGAAAGGCACTCCAAGAACAAAGTAAGAATCAGTCATAAATTCTCTCTTTTCCTCATTTTAGAAGACTTATCTAATAGCGTAAAACATAACACGTCCACCATGTTCTATCAGTTTATACCGGACATGAAATTGTTAATTTTTAAAAATATATTTTATACATATATCTATCTTCCTAGCATGTTGTTCTGTCCTAATAATGGGCTTCATACGCTTAAAACATCCACCCGGTTAGGTAAAAATGCCCTGTAACAGGGTGGACAGACTCCATAGATAAATCTGAAATATTTGGTCAGATTTATTAGGTTATTCGAACATGAGCTTGACCAATGTGTTTTCATGATAGACATACATTTTATCCCTTTGACAAGACTAAAAAATAGTCCAAAATCCACCAAACTGTAGGAATGACCCAAAAATAAAGAAACCCGCAAAATAACAATACCGCTTTGAAACGTAAGAATACATTTGAATGTGTCCGAGAATCATAATGCGTACTCAATCTGACCATCTGAATTACACATTGAGAAATTACAAATAAAAGATGCATGAGGAAAAGAAAGTTTACCATTTTGAGAGCTCGTTCGATGTCAATTCCTTGGCTCCAAGGGACCGCAGGGTTAGCCAGGCAATCGCCTGCACTGCCTCGCCGGGACACGTCGACCCGCTGGCGGCGTAGGTACCGGAACGCCTCCGCAATGACCAGGATAGCATCGTAAGACAACGCTGAAGTATACTGTACACAACAACCATTAAACACCTCACATTAGCAGCTATTTGGTAGAGCAGTTCAAAATAAGCAAACACATTATCTGCAAGCAAACACTTTGAAGAGGGTTAAAATAGGCTGCCCTCTTCCAGGTCCACTCGCGTATGTTGATGTACATAATGAAGGATAATTGCGATGCATTACCGCATGTAATCATAGTTGGCAAACGCAACCAAAGACGACACGCTTCAGGGATGTAGCTTGCGCATTGTTTCTTGCTATGTAAAGAGTGTTAACCAGGTTTCTAATTACAGAGATATGTAAAATGTTTAGCTATGTGAGACTCTACAGGGTTTTGCTGCTATTGTTGTGCAACCTGTAATTACATCCCATTTCATCCAAGAAAAGAGAACAAGCTGGCATCTGCTAATTTGCCGTGAGCTACACAATTGTATTGTTTTGTATCTCTTCAAAGCGACTATAGCAAGGAATTTAGCGGCTACAGTAAAATGCAATATAATATAAAGGTAACATCAAAGGAGACATTGTACATCTTCATTTTCAATTCTAAACGCCTTCATACTGTCTTGGAAAATACTTTTCCACATAAACAAAGTGTGTGATGATGCATGTGCACATTTCAACAGTACGTTTCTTTTGGCTTAATTTAACGAAACCTGTAAGGAATAATCTGTATTTATAAAGGTATTCATAATGTATGTTATAATGCATTATATGTATTCATAAAATGTTTTAACTTAAGTTATATTTGCAGAATATAGGAATAATATATTTGCTTGTTGCATCTGAAACTGGTTATTTGTTGAGTGTTTAATGCATTATACATTCTAAAGGTGTAACATAAGTATTATAATGAATTATAACTGTGGTTATTTATTCATGAGATCATAAAATGCATTATAAGGTACATTACAAGGCACATTTAATGCATTAAAAATATTGTTATAATGCATTATATATAAAAGCTTCAAGTAAAGTGTTACAGAATAAATTGAAATGTAATAATAATAATAATAATAAATATAGCCGCGAGCAGCAATTTATTGGGGTTCAATCGCTTTAAAACATTTGTAAAATGGTATTATGTTTTATTTAGCAAGCATGTCATGACTTAGATATCAGATGTAAAATACCATTTATAGCCAATATAGACAATTTACTAACAAAACATAGTAGTTTTAAAGCTTTTTAACAGGTTGAGCCAAAAACCCAAGATTAAATTGCGGAAGTAGGTTTTTGAAATAATCTCCAATATTTAACGAACGGCTCGATTGATGGCGGTGGTCCTAGAGGCAAAGTTGCTCCGAATGAGGAGTTATACCATATGGTATGAATGTTGTGGGCATGTGCGAAAAATCGGATGATATACAATCCTTCATGCACATGAAAACCCATAGACTGTAAAAAATATGGACGTGACGTCAGCCATAGGTTTCTAAAGAGAGTTTTTGAAGACTCAAAGTCAGCCGTTGCCATCTTGGCAAAGCGTCACCACTTCCGGATAACAGAAAATGGGCAAAGAGGCGGGACGTGGGCGGAGTTGAGGTGATGACTAACAGACAGCAGACAAACGACAATCCACCTGTCACTCAAAGTGGCCACGCCCTTAATTATGCAGAACTTTAAGGCTTTATATAATGTAAACAACTGAGTTATAAAATAATTAATCCCCCTCACGGCTGTCATGAAGGGAAAAATTTGCAGTATTGACCAAAACCACAATGTGTCCCAGGCTGTAAACATGTGTTCTTCTGCTGTAAAGTTGGGCATTTTAACATGAGCTCAATGAGATTCTGCTCCTTCTGGAGTCTGTCTCTAGTGGCCAGTCCATGAATTGCAGTTTAGAAAGTCACTTCCGTATTGGCTTCAAGAGAAAATGGGGGAGGAGCCACTTGTGAAAAACGCGAAGCCGGTGGCTATTTTAGTTATAATTTCTCAGCCAAACAGGCCCTGCGAGTTTCATTCCAATCGGCCTCTGTTAACCATGTTTGACAGCCGCTCAAAATTCATTGGTCGACGGTGGGCGTGTTTTTCGAGATATGAAACTGTCCTCGTAGACAATGTTGGCTACTTGGACAAAGACATCGCATGCCAGTTTTCAGTTCAATCGGACTGACTGTTGCAAAGCTATCGCAGGTTTCATGTTTTTTTTTTTTCATTTTATAGCGCCACCAAGTGGCCAGTCATCTCATCCTTTTTGGATGCACAGAGTTTAGTGAAATTATCTCATTCAGTTCAAAAGCCATTTTAGTAAAAGTGGCCGCGGTCACTTTGAGTATTTTGGCGTCCTGTCGCAGACGTCAATCGAAATGTAGAATTTTTTTTCAGACGCCAGAGAATCTTTCTGCCCTGGTTTGGTTCCGATTGGGCGAAAAAACCTAGGACTATTTCCCAAAAGTAAAAATATAGTTTTTCGAAAAATACCGGAACATTTCACCTGGGCGTCTTAAATTTCAACGATATCAGGCACGTGAGTCTATGATGAACACTTTGGGAGTTATGAGCCATTACATACTTTACATACATCTCTTTAGCGCCACTATAAGGCCGATCGGGCGAGCCTTGGTGACGTCTCTTTACGGTTTGGTCTGCCCGATCACTTTTAGGGGAGAATGCTGATCCTCGGAAATTCTAACAATGCTACGTGCTTGAACCCCCAATAATAAAATTACCCATTGGGGTAAAATTTATTTAATTTCAATGAAAATAATGTCACGAAGCAAAATATAGTAGTGTTCATGAATAAAATGAAACCTTTGATTTTTGGGTGCCTTTTTTTTATAACATTCAGGTGTTTTTAAACACTTTAGCTGCTCCCCAGTTCGATGAAAGTATACTAATTTCTTACCCAGCCATCCATAATAAAACCTTAATTAAACGGCATCTGAAATCTATTCATCTCATGATCATTGTTTAATTAGATGTAAATTGAAGCCCAGCTTTAACAGCACCCTGGACTGAATGTCAATATATCGACTGTTGCAAGGAGGGAAAAAATGAAGAAAACAGGCAAAGAACGAGAAAGTAGAAGAAGAAGAGACAACAATGATGATTGAATGTTTTTTTACATAGTAGTTTCAGACCTTCAGAGGTGTGTTTCTAGCTTCAGGAAACTCTCTTTCATCCAGACGGTCCCAGCGCTGGAGAAACTGCTGTACAACTGAGTTTTCAGGATTGATTATCTGGAAGCCGCTAATGTTTGCTCCGCCGAGAAACACCTTGTCCAGACTGATGTTGGTGAAGCCCTGTGGAAAGAGATGGAAAAGTTAGAATCCATGACATGATGGAGATATGACAATCATCATGTGAAAATAGATTTTGTAGAAACTGGAGGTCTTGTGTGTATAGAGTAGGGTTGCAAAATTCTGGGAATTTTCAAAAGTTGGAAAAGTTCCAGGGGAATTAATGGGAATAATTCCCCAAAAAATGCAGGTTAGGCTATAAATGGGAACTGAAATGTAGCATAATCTTTTTTATCTTTAAAAAAGATTTAATGCAAATTCAGTTGAGTTTCTACCCTAATGCAGGGCTATTGAGGCCACACATTTTGAATGGGACTTTTGGGAGGTAGATCAGAGGGAATATGTTTATTTTATTCAACATTCATGCTTTTTGATGTTCAATGAAAGAGTCGATTAAAGTTTTACTGACAAATGAATCAAAGTCAAAAATGCAATTTTTTTAATTTAATTTTAGATTTTTATAAGTTTACATGCATGTCTGCTTATGAACGAACAAAATGTTGGTCCCACTTTATTTTAGGGTCCAATTCTCACTATTAACCACAACTTTTGCCTCAATAAACTCCTAATTACTGCTTATTAATAGTTAGTAAGGTAGTTACGTTTAGATTAAGGGATGTAGAATATGGTCATGCAGAATAAGGTATTAACTTTACAATAAGGTTCATTAGATAACATTAGTTAACTACATTAGTTAACATGAACTAATAATGAACTGCACTTATAAAGCATTTATTTATCTTTGTTAATGTTAATTTCAACATTTAGTAATGCATTATTAAAATCTTGTTAACATTAGTTAATGCACTGTGAACTAACATGAATAAACCATGAACAGCTGGATTTTTATGAACTAACGTTAACAAAGATGATCTAATGCTGAACAGAGGTGTTGTTCATGGTTAGTTCATGTTAACTAATGCATTAACTAATGTTAACTAATACAACCTTATTGTAAAGTGTTACCGCATTTAAATGTGCTTTATATACTAATAAACAGCCAATATACTAGTAATATCAATCTACGCAACTAGTCAATAGTGAGAATTTGATCCTAAACTAAAGTGTTACCAAAATGTTAATATTTAGGTTTGTATATGATACAGTTTGTATAAATTACCCACATTTCTAATTAATTTCCTTTAATTCCCATTAAGTGTTCAACTTGGAATATTTCAAAATTTCCCCAGCTTAACATCCCATGGAAAGTTTCCCAAAATTTACCAGACATTTTCCACCCCTTTGCAACCCTAGTAAACACTAACAAAATTCATCAAAATTTGATCTGATTCCTTGTTCCAAGATGATGCGATTTCACCCTATTACATCATTTTCCGCCATGATATTTTTTCCACCATTTTGAATTTTCCGAAAAAAATAACACTCTTGAATAACACATAAATTGGACAAAGAGCATGCCAAAATAAACCATCTTTAATTGTTTATTGTTGCAGTTTTTCTGAAGCTCCCAGCTTGCATGTTACATTGTTCCTTTTTGTGTTTGGCCCCGATAATTTCTGCTTGCGGCTATATTTATTATTATTATTGTAAGAAAACCATAAAACAAGAAGTAGTATCCCAGAGAGGACCACTGCGACCCCCATGTGTGCATGAAGGTCAGCGAGTATCAGATCATTTATGACATGACAAGGTTATTTCAAGGGTGTCAAAGTGGCAGAATCCCAAGACAACTGATATTCATGATTCAAAGTCATTACTTCGAAAAAATAAAATTCTTCGAAATTGAAAATAATTTTAAAATAATTATTAAGAAGTGTAAATGCGCATGTATCTAAGGTCTTTTACTTGATGATTACACCACATTGTTTGAGACATTGAACCCACAAATACATGCATACATGCTTTGCACTGGATGTTTAGTAAAATGTCTTTTCATCTTCTTGGACATTCTCATTTGCCATTTCCATTATTTCTCTCTTCTTTAGTTAGTGTATGAAGATGCTGAAACTCACCAGATTGGCAATAACGTAATGGTATCCCCGACTGTTCTTCCCGAGTGTCACAACCTACAGGAAAGAGAATCAATAACAGTTTACAATCCATGTAAGAAGCGCGCAGGGGCCTTATATCGTCCCTCAGGTGAGCTTCTCTCTCCATTTACACTGTCTTAGATGACAAAGACACTCAACATTGATGGATGTTTCCACATGCAGCGACTGACAGTCTTTGATGTGGCTTCCTACTGTATGCTGGCCGACGGGAATACACATGGACAAAACCCAACATAACTCTGACTTCCTGTGGATCACTGACGACTCTCTGGCCCTGCAACCTTCACCTCAGACCAATTTTCTTAGCGGCGTTTAGTGAAGTGTGCAAACAATGTTCACTTCAAGGACATCGTTTCCTATTTATGATCCTGAGGGACGTGTCCTCATGATTCATTTTGAAACAAGGTAATATCTCACACACTGTAAAAAAATGATTGGAGTATGCAAAATAGTCAAATACTATTTCAGTCTTTCTAATTCACAATTTCACATTCAATTCAATGTGTTGCTATTAAAAACTACTGTCAGGATTTACTAAAGTCACGCAGTGATACAATAGCACTGAAAAGGCATGGATAGGGTTATTTTTTGCAGCTGATCTTATTGCATATGCATTTGTGGGAGTTTCCCTTTCAGACGCAGTATTTATGTGAGGAGAGTATGTAAATGAATCATGCGAGGTGATTTACTAAGGTTTCAGCTCGTCAATTTACTGGTGTTTGTGCGTTATTTACCACCCAAAAAAACTGACGCTATTTTACGCTGCTCTTGGTAGATTGTGTTGGTCATTATGGAAATGATCCGGCTGCGTTTGTTCTTTAATTTAAGCGTCGTCAGTAGATCATCGCGCAGAACTTTACACTCCCATTGCTTTTATGGGATTGCGCTATAAAGCTAATTTTCCTGTTTAGTAAATCTGGCCCTTTATCCCTTAAAACTCATTTTGGTTCTCAAAATGACACATTAAATTTAAAAAAAATAATTATTTCTTCGTGCAATAGCTATGCTACAATAGCTTGAATGTAACTCTACACACTTGCTTCATTTAGTATACGTGGAATCATGAATATGCAAATTAGTCCCCGCCTCCACTCACTCACACCAGATTGGTCGGAAACAGGGGCGGCTTCAAAACGCATTTTTGAGACGTTTTAAGGAGAAAACACTAAGCAATGGTGCTGACTAATGAATTTGCACATGGTTTGCTTCTTACAGCATATTAAACACACCACATAGACATATAAACAACATTACAACTTGATTTTCACTACAGTGGATATAGTAATGAGGAGGATATACAGTAGCAATGCTCACTTTTGACTGGAATTTGAATGTCAGTTTTAGGGGACGGACGGACGGGTGTTTCTCATCCAGGGGTGCGTTTCCTGTACAACATCGTAACTCGCTGCTTAACTACCATAGTATGATAGTTGAATAAATCAACTTGCTGGTCACGACTGTTTCCCGAAACAGTATTGTCGCAAATTTGTCGTTCAATCATTTTAGTTAATGATGTCACGCAGTGGTGGAGTAATACCTTTTTTTAATGAATCCGTTTGAGATCGAATTACTGCTTTAAAATGTAAAAGTTGGCTAACGATGCTTTTGGATAATAATGAACCCCGCAGTCTTTGTCAAGCCATGCCCATAGTTGCAAATTAAAACAAGACATAAAAGATTATCACCTTTTTCCCATGCATGGGAAATGTAGCACAAGAGAAGTACAACTGCTTGTGCACACTGGTCAATTCTGACAGCAGCAACACTGCAAATTCAGATCATGCTCTGAAATGGAAATAATATCAATACCAAGAACGTGAACTTCTGACTTGCGTCCTTGGTAGTTCAGTCTTGGCAAGTTCGACTCAGGAGAACGAACTCCCGAGGACGGGAGCACATAAGTCCTGTAATCCTGCTGATGGGACTCAGCATTCTTGATAACGTCACTCAGCTCGCTCTGGCTACTCCAGTTATCTCTGTATGTATATTTTAGGCTTCAATAAAACGAAATATGACATAAAACACAACCCAGTCTCTTTTTGTTAAATGTCAGTTTATGTGTGCTCAATAATAGCCATTATAAAAGTATAAGTAAAAGGTATACAAGAAATAAAGCAAACAATTCAGTCAAACATACAAAGTCAGTGCTAGTAGGCTACACCGGTAAAGTTAAATAGCCTAAAAATATAAAGTTAGGAAACTTCTCTTTGCCCTCAGCCAAAACGATTTGCCAGGGAACAAGTTATAGATTCATGAGACCAAAGATCGGCCATTAGATATACACAAGAAGAGTTATATCTCATGTTTAACCACTACAGACACATCAGAGACAGCGGCAAACGCTAGGACTAGCCGAGGAAAGGCTGCTCTCGCCGGGGTTAATGAGCGCTGAGCGCCGCTGATCGACTGGATCTCACAACTCCAAAAACGCCAGATAAAATTTTCAAATAGGCACTCTCTTTATAAATAAACCACAGATTTGAGCTTTAAACAACTACATTATCGCATGAAAAAGTCTTTGTGACACATTAACAGTAATATTTTTAAATTAGGCTGGGTTTCTCATTCGCTATTGGCGCTTGCTGTTTGGTGCAGGATGCATTCTGGGATACCGGTCTGTCTCAAGTCCACACAAGTCACCTCTCGATGCATCCTCGATAAAAGGGGCGAAGCAAGGACACATCCGGGGATTTGAACTGTACTTGGCTAGATGTGAACTTTGAATTGGAACAGTATTTGGGCATCGACTGATGACGTTTCACAAGAACACAAGTACAGACAAGAACGCATATTGAGAAACGGCCAAAGTTCCTGGGCAGAAAATTATGAAGGCAAGCAATAACTTGAGCCGATGCACTATTTTAGACAGAACCACTTGTTCAGCCATAAATGAAACACCTGTCTAACTATCATGTCTTCTGAAATGATTGCAGAATGTTTCCAGACAACACGAGAACACAGTGACTAGGTGCTGTCAAGCCCAAAAAAAGAACGAAAAGCATCATAAAAGTAGTTTATATGAATCATCCACTATATGTTTTAGCTATGGACGCACAATAAAACAAAACAAAAGTTTAGTTGTTTAAATTATTCTAGCTATCTAAGGCCCTTTTTTCACCTGGTTTTAAGATGCGTTTTCGTGGATCAGATCACAAGTAGACGAGGGAGACACATGATTACACCTGGTGTTTAATCCGTCTCTTAAATCAGCCACTTCTGTCCTGATTTATATGGGTCTATGGGCGGGTAAATATATGGGCTTTTTCAGATGTTTCGATCTAGTGGATGAAATAAGATCACGCAATTTACATATGAATGCGACCAGAGACGACGGAAAACAGCAGCTTTCGTTTCTGCTCTGTTAACCACGCCAAATGCAGTGAGTGTGTGTTAGAAATCAGGAATGGAGAGAGAACATTGTGCTTGTTAATATTTTGTCTTCAAAACAAACTTGGGTCTTTAGCTGACAACGTTTAAATCCCATCTTGCTCATATCCCATAATGTTCACACATTAGGTCAATCGGCGGAGAGTAGGGGGTCTTTATAGTGGCTGTTCGAACGCATTGGACCACATGAGCATCTACACTACGAAAGCAATCCGGTCGAATGTGTTTAACTACCTCTGGAAGTGGTGGAAAGTGGTCAAAACGTTTCAGACCCCGTTTACACCTGTATTTAGCATTGTCCACTTGTGATCCAATCGACCAAAATGCATCTTAATACCTGGTGTAAACAGAGCCAAACCTATGTGCATTTTGATTGGTCACAGACACATGAGAACCAATGGCAATTGGCTTTTGTCAAACCTGGCTGACGCATGTTCAAGCCAAACTTGGGTCTCCAGCCGACAAAGTTTAAATCCCGTCTGGCTAGCGCTCTTCCCATAATGTTCACACATTAGGTCAGTCGGCGGAGAGTAGGGGGTCTTTTAGTGGCTATTCGAATGCATTCGACCACATGAGCATCTACCCCCACTATGAAAGCATTCGTTTTCCACTTCTTCTGGAAGTGGTGGAAAGTGGACAAGCTCAAAACGTTGTAGACCCCGTTTATGCCTTTATTTAGCGTCGTCGACTTGTGATCCAATCGACCAAAACACATTGTAATACCCGCCGTAAATACGGCCAAACCCATATGCATTTTGATTGGTCACAGACACATGAGAACTAATGGCAATTGGCTTTTGTCAAACCTGGCGTGACGAATGCTCAAGTTTCAATCTAAACACAAAGCCCTTACATGGCTTCAAGATGCATGCAATACATCACAAACAGTTACTCCTGGACCCTTTTAAGGACCCTTTTGCCCTTTCCACTAAATGCTTTCTAATGTGAATATTCTATCTATTCTACAGTATAAACAGTGACATCTGTGTTCGTTTTTGTTCTGCATAAGATTTGGAACAACATAATTGTGTGTTGATAATGACATAATTCTCATTTTTGGGCAAAACGATTCCCCAAAACCTCAAAGACTGTGATATAATGATGCGGCCGCAGCTTTTCTGATGCCTGTTTGCCGTAATGCCCTTGACTCTTGGCTCCACTGAAGGCTTCTGGAGCCAGTAAGGTCATCAGTCCTGTCCCACAAACGAAGACTGCCGTGGGCTCCTCACACCTGAGCGAGAGCTGGCGGAAGAACAGAGATCACGGTGAACTTCACAGCCTGCGAGCCAGCGGGACGACTCTACAACCTTGATGTGGAAACAGCCAGGGCCTAATGACACGAATCCATTCAAAGAGTCCAGGCCAAGACCTGATGCAGAGAACTACAGCTAACAGAGCATGTGACAGAGTCATGAACCAGTCCTTTAATTTGAAATAACCAGGGGTATTCCAACAGTTATCTATGATACCATGTGATATTAAAAGGCACCTATTATTATTCTTGTGTAATATAATAGCTTGTCTGCAAAGGGAATGAATCTCTCCAACATAAAACACCTGCCTTGTAATTATTTCCGTGACTTTGCAATGTTAACATGTTATACATTTGCATAATGCCCGCCTACGGGCTGCTTTGACCCGCCCTCAAAGAACAGTTGGGTCAGTGATTTTGCAATGTTGAGGAGGAGCTATTTTTTTCCGCTGCAAGGGCAAAAATTAGTTTGGACTTCCAATAGCGACACCATAGTTGCGATAGATGTCATACTGTTTACACCTGCTCATGAAGCCTCGGGAGCTGAAACAAGATTATGGTATGGGGCGTTACATCTCCAACACATGCTTTAAGCGGCTGACCATTCGTGGCCAATCACGACTTGGCCAGCTGACCAATCAGAGTGGGAGTTTCAAAAAGGTTTCCGAAATCACATACTCTCTTGAGCAGTGTTGGGGTAATGCATTACAAGTAACGTAATCAGATTACTTTTTCAAGTAACTAGTAAACTAACGCTTACTACTATCGCATTAATAAATATCTGTTATTTTTCATTGTGTGAACATGATGTTATTGTAGTTACAGGCTAAATGTGAGCAGGCATTTAGTCATCTCACTTGCAAAAGATTTGCTCATTTGCAGATTCAGTATTACTCAAAATGAATAAAAACTGTGAAATGCAAACTCTGAATATTAAAAAATGTATGTTAAATTACACAAATATAATTTATTTAATCTCACTTTATTAACCAATGTCTTTGCTACAGACCTTTGATGATCCAGTTCAACCATACAAATAAGCAAAAATGACTTATTAGACAAAACATCACATTTGTTTAATTTTGTTTTTATTGAAGTGTTGAACTTTCTTTTCCTGTGTCCTATTGTTCTGCCACCCAGGTTTGTTTGAGCTACGGCCTCTATAGTACAGATGTGAATTTGCATTTCCTTTTGCATTTGCCCTTTTGCTGTGAAAAAGGCCTTTACATTTGCCAAAAATACAACTTTTTTTGTTATTAAAAAACAACGCAAAAATAACGTAATGCATTACTTTCCATACAGAGTAACTAAGTAATGCAATTAGTTACTTTTTAGAAAGTAACACAATATTTTAATGCATTACTTTTAAAGTTTAATTAACGAAAAAAGCTAAACGTGAATGTTGGACACTTCATGCGCTCAATTGTCACAGATTTCCTCACAGCCAAAAGGAGAGGAGCATCAGAGCTGGATGACAAAATTATACTATAAAATTCTGTCCCACTTTAGTTTAGGGTCCAATTCTCACTATTAACTGACTTTTGCCTCAATAAACTCCTAATTACTGCTTATCGATAGTTCGTAAGGTAGTTGTTAAGTTTAGGGATGTAGAATATGATCATGCAGAGTAAGTAGGGGTGTAACGGTATATCGTTAAACGATGTACCGCGATATAAAAAATGTGACGATATGTATCGTTGATGGAAACGATATGATTTGCGATATAGAGTTTTCAACTTGCTGTAGTCATAAGGTATAATTCACCAAAACACAAATGTAAACTCTGTCATCATGTACTCACCATCATGTCGTTTTTCGTTTAACTTCCAAACACAAATGAAGATATTCTTTATGAAACCTGAGGGATTTCTGTCCCTCCATTTAAAGTCATTCCTCTCAAACTTAAAAGATCCAATAAATGTCATAAAGGCGTCGTAAAACAACTAATCGAGTGTCTAATCCAAATCCAAGTCTTCTGAAGAGACACGAACGATGGTTTATGATGAACAGATTCACAATGACGCGCATACTGTAGTAAACACGGACGTTCATATGATTGTGTGACGCGCGAAAACAACATGAGAGTGAGTAAACGCAGAATTAAAATTCTTGGATGAGCTAAACATTTACAGTTTGAGAATAGTCATTTTGATACGTTTTCTTGCGATTAGAGCTGAGATTGATTGCATTGATCATCTGAAGTGCACGCGCTTCAAAATGAGAGCGCAAACATCATTTAAAGCGGCACTCCTTAGTGAAAGCGCAAACATCATTTAATTCATCAAATCACAATTTAGTTTTAATAGTATGATTATTCAAAGCCTTTTAGATGGTTCATTCATATATGTATAGTGCATTAATAGTGGAGAGGCGGGAGAGAATGATGCCTGCATTGAAAGCGTGAGTAAAGGAAAAATGAAAGTTTACAGAATGACATTATTACATTAATCGACTATATATAATGTTGAATATAATGTATAATAATGCAATGGAGGAATATTTGTGGATCCTGATAATACACTAATAATAATATTATTTTAATAATAATAAAAAAGTAAAGATAAAAACCCCTCTTTTTTATTTTGGCTTAAAATATTGGGATAAATATTGTATCGTGAGTTCAGTATCGCGAGTTCAGTATCGCGATAGTGTATCTTTACACCCCTAAGAGTAAGGCATTAATATGTGCTTTATAAGTACTAATAAACAGCCAATATGCATGCTAAGCAACTAGTTAATCGCGAGAATTGAACCCTAAAATAAAGTGTTACCTTAAGTAACTAATGTATAGTTTACAGTCTGTGATATGTTTCAGGCAGAGAGTGAAAAGATCTGCTGCGGCAATGAGAAAAATAATGTTCATAAAAATAGCATTATGAACTTGTAAATGAGCATAACATATGAGCACTTTAAATGATACTATTCAACAATGATAATATTTCACAGTAGTAAGATTACTGAAATCCCAGCGTGTAACGTAGACGGCTGAAGGTGGGCTGATTTCTGAGAGGCATTATGGGGCTGGATTACAGTTGTGCTCCGAGTTAATGTGAAGTAAATACCCGGAGATTCCTGTAATATTCCTCCCCCGACTGACACATCGATCCCACCTCTAGCACTGTCACCTTTGTGTTTGGCCAGCCAGAAAGAGATTCGGTGTCCTTGAGGGAAGTTTTCACCCCCTGTGGTGATGGGCAAAGGCAGAGCGGAGTGACCCGGCGCTCGCCCACAGGCAGAACCCATTACTCACACGGGTCTGACAGAGAGAGCCCAGCGCATGGGCACAAATGAAAGCAATCGCAAAGCATTCAGTCCAGAGGTTCAATAAAACCAGACACCAGACTGCCGGGTCATTACAGCTCAGGCCTGACCTTTAGCTAAAACACGCAGAGCTGGAATTAGGACTCATGCGCAATAACAGTTTGACTGTTTTAGGGAAATGATGTTAAATGGCATAGCAGGGATTATATAATTGCTCTTCCCTGCAGTGAGCGCTTAGGGTTTCATTTCTTGGGGGTTGATGAAGAAAATGATATTGGATAGTACCGTGGAAGAAAACAAAAATGAATCAGAAAAAAAAATAATAACTAGATTTGAGTTTCCTAGAGGAAATATCAGTGCTTGCAAAAAAGACGTGTGAAAAATTTGAGGTACAATAATCCAAATAAAGCAATAGATGGAGAGAAAGTAATATGATATTAATATGCAAAATGAATGGCTAAAAAGACCAAAGACAATGGCTAATGAACAGTTTAAAAAGAAGAGCAACCACAATCGTGTTTACAAATATTGCAATGACATCATCAGTGTTGATTAGAATGTTAAACGTTCTGTACATTCTGTTATTTAGGGAGAGATTTATATAGAGTTTGTAATTAAATTTTTACATTTAATTTAATTACATTTTTATAGAAGTTATATTTTTTTTTTCAGTTTTATTTAATTTTTAATTTGTTATTTTTATTGTATTTTATTATTTTTTAATTTAATTTTTAATTTGTTATTTTTATTGTATTTTATTATTTTTTAATTTAATTTTATTGTATTTTTTATGGTATTTTATTTATTATTTATTTTATTTTATTATAAATGTTATTTTATTTGTTATTTATTTTATTTTATTATTCATTTTATTTTATCTTATTATTCATTTAATTGTATTTATATTTTTATCGAAGTTATATATACATACATACATATATATATATATATGAAGTATATATACCTATAAATATATGAATATATATATATATATATATATATATATATATATATATATATATATATATATATATATATATATATATATATATATATATATATGTATATATATATATATATATATATATATATATATATATATGTATATATATATATATATATATATATATATATATATATATATATATATATATATATATATATATATATATATATTCATATATTTATAGGTATATATACTTCATATATATTTTATTATTATTTTTTTTATTTGATTTAATTGTATTATTTATTTTATTATTAATTTTATTTTATTATTTATTTATTAGAGTTTGTCATTTAATTTTTTTATTTAATTAAATTTTATTTTATTTTTATAGAAGTTATACATTTTTTTTCAGTTTATTTTTATTTTATTCTTTTATTGTATTTTATTATTTTTAATTTGATTTATTATTAATTGTATTTTATTATTCATTTTATTTTATATTATTTTATTATTCATTTAATTTTATATTATTCATTTAATTTTATTTTTATAGAACTTATATATATTTGTTCAGTTTGATTTTATTTTTATTTTACAATTTTTTATTAAAATATTTGTATTTAATTGTATTATTAATTTAATTTTATTATTAATTAATTTATATTTAATTTGATTTAATGTCATTAATTTATTCATTACTATTAATTATTTATTTTTTACTGCTGTGCCTAAAAAAATCAAGCGAAACATCATGTTCGCATGTGAAATAAGTAGCACGAGTTGGCTCTAGTTAGATTTACTCACAGCTTGCGCCAGTGCAAACCCTCTTTTGGCGTAAAATAAAAAAATGATGTGTTTAATGTCACAATTGATTGAAAAAGTCATTTTTACAGCTCATTTTTGTGTACTGGGAAAGAAGTTTTGAGTTTTGAAAGTAACTGTATGCCTTCACAGTACAAGCTATTTTATCTCAAACCATTCCTCATAATATTTAATGATATTTTTTATATATAAAAGTATAAAGTTTATGAAAAAAAAATGACACACCTAAGGCTACAAAACAAAGATTGGATGCGGTCTGTATGTTATGCGGTTTGCTAAATTAATTACAGAACGTTATGGAGAAGAATAAAAAAGCATGAGGTTGTTGAATGCAGGGTTCATAAGCACTGTAACTAAAACAAATAATGAACAGCAGGACGTGATGGTATCTAACTCACAGCAGGGGGGCAGCTCGGGTAACAAAAAAGCTGCAGCATCATCAATTCCTCCTCCAACACTTACCTCATGGCATGACCAATCAATAAGCGTTCTTCAAAACTCATTGCGGGCTGAGGCTGGGGGAGGACAAATGGCCCCAAACGCTTTCCAAAAGCTCTCTAGAACACTCAGTTATCTTCATTTTTCCTCCCTCCGGCTAGCTTTTATGTGGGCAGGCCAGAAGCCGGAGTGATCCCGAGGGGATACATTCTAATTAACTGGCAGGAGCATCTGTACCTCTCCTGTCCTCTCCGCTGCTTTGAATTTAAACCTCTGTGAGCTGTGCAGGTCTGGCTCTTTTCCAAAAGACAAACCAAATACACTAACCCATTTAAATCCAGCTATCATTCCTCTCAGACATTGCAACACTTTTAATATTGCTTTCCGCTCAAATCACTATTGTGGCATCGGGATGATACAATGCAGAACATATTCCTAAGTGTAACACCCTCCGAAACTGACCCTCCATCATTAACCGGGCCTTTCCATGCATTAACTACTATGGAAACACGGTTAACTAATCAGTTAGTAATAGCACATTTACGACTGAGATAGTTCCTTATTAGGTAATCAATAATTATTGCATGAGATTAGCCACTAATAACTATGACAAATTATAAAGAATTGGCCATTATTTGCCGAGACGTGAGTGATTGTCCTTTTAAACTCTAAACATGGTCATAAAATGCATTATTAAACACTCGAGTGTTACCTATAGTCACTCTTCAAGAACGACTAGTGATCTGGACCATTATTGGATGGATGGAATAGATAGAGAAATGGAGAGAAAGTAATATGATATCAATATACAAAAGGAATAGCTAAATATGTGTAAAAAAGAAAAAAAAATGTAATTCACGATAACTCAAAATGTAAATCAGTTTAAAAAGAAGACCAACCGTAATCTTGTATACAAATATTGCAATGACATCATCAGTGTTGATTAGAATGTTGAACATTCTGTAATTTAGGGAGAGATTCTCACTTAATAGGAGATATTTTTTATTATTTATTTTATTTTATTCATGGATGATTAATGGGTGGGTGGATGAGTGAATGGGTGGATGGATGAATGGATGGGTGAATGGAGGATGAATGGATGGATGGGTGGATGGATGGATGGATGGATGGATGGATGGACTGATGGATGGGTGGATAGATGGATGGTGGATGGATGGATGTACAGGTGGATGGATGGGTCGATGGTTGGATGGATGGATGGGTGGATGGATGGATGGGTCGATGGTGGATGGATGGATGGATGGGTCGATGGTGGATGTACGGGTGGATGGATGGGTCAATGGTTGGATGGATGGATGGATGGGTCGATGGTGGATGGACGGGTGGATGGATGGATGGATGGATGGGTGGATGGATGGATGTACGGGTGGATGGATGGGTCAATGGTTGGATGGATGGATGGCTGGATGGATGGGTCGATGGTTGGATGAATGGATGGGTGGGTGGATGGATGTACGGGTTGATGGATGTACGGGTGGATGGATGGGTCGATGGTTGGGTGGATGGATGGGTGGATGGTTGGATGAATGGATGGGTGGGTGGATGGATGGGTCGATGGTGGATGGATGGGTGGATGGGTGGATGGGTGGTTGGATGGTTGGATGGATGGATGGATGGGTGGATGGATGGGTCGATGGTTGGATGAATGGATGGATGGGTGGATGGATGGGTGGATGGTTGGATGGATGGATGGGTGGATGGGTCGATGGTGGATGGATGGTTGTCTTTTATTTTGAAGTTTATTCACAGTAATGATTCCTGTTTGTCATGTGCTTCCCTAGTCCCATTAGTCATGTGATTCTCTGCTCTGTTTGTCATTGGCTCATTGTTCTATTTCTCACAGTTGTTCCTTGTTTAGTGATTAGTCCTTGTGTATAAATAGCCCTCAGGTTACCATTGCTTATGTCTAGTTTTGGATCAAGTTTGTTTCATGATTATTTTGTATTTAGTTTGCATTTATGGTAATAAAGAAACTGCACATGGGTTCTTAAAGCTCACCTTCAGTGACATGAAACACACGACACAAAACCAACTGCGACATCTACTCAAACCAGTTATGTAGTGTGTGTGTGTAAGGGTTTACAGTGTGGCCATCTTCAGAAGATCAAGCGGACCGACACTAATGGCACTAATGCTTTAAAATACCTCTGGAAGAGCTGTGACCCATCTAAAACCATTAAACCGATCAACCTCAAAACTTTTTTATCTTCAAGTTTCATTTTAAGAATCTCTCCGTATCGATGTTTCCCTGTTAAAGGTTGTAGAGTGAGATCCCGAGCTAAAAAAATCAATCCTGCTCTGGGGCTCTGTGATCATTTCCCCACCTCCCTTTGACCTGAGAGGTGACCCAGCTGATGGTGTCCACTTCTGCTGAATTCAGCAACATCACCTGGGTCACTAGGCGGACCATCGGCCCGGTTTCAGGTCGGACATTCTCGTTTGGGAGTACTATGTCCGCCTAACGCCACAGCCTTAATTCGGATGCTAATATGCCCTCTTTTTAAGATTGACTACGATTATTTCTAATAATGCGAGTAAGGTCTTAATCTCAGTAAGATGTTTACATGACACGAGCAGAACTCCTCACTCTAGTTTATTCTGATTATTCACTAATAAGTGATCCCACACTCAGATAGGCACACATTGTGCATGTTACCGGCTGTTTTAATCTACTCACATCAAATTCGAAATACATTTTTATGGACGTATTGGATATTAATCAGCCCCGCGATGAACATTGCAATCCCGGGTTTGCCTGCTCCCATCACGTTCTTCTCGCCGTCTGGATGAAGATAAGGAGCCAACCCATTCTCACTCCCAAGGCATCAAAATCTGAAGCATGGTCAAGTACCTTCCAGGTCACATTAAAGACGCTAAAGGTTCCCCTAGGCGTCACTATATTGACGCACTGGTGCTCCATTGATTTCATTTGTTTACCCAATGCATCAGATCATGACGCATTTAATTATTTGCATTTGTAAAAGCCGACATGATTTTATGAATATTTATCGAATGGGTGGATGGATGGATGGATGGATGGATGGATGGATGGATGCATGGGTGGATGGATGGATGGATGGATGGATGGATGGGTGGATGGATGGATGGAGGGAGGGAGGGAGGGATGGGTGGATGGATGGATGGATGGATGGATGGATGGATGGATGGGTGGATGGGTGGGTGGATGGATGGATGGGTGGATGGATTGATGGGTGGATGGTGGGTGGATGGTGGATGGATGGATGGATGGATGGATGGGTGGGTGGGTTATATCCTGTGTTTTATATTATATAATACACAAACAGGTAGGTTTAGGGGTGGGATGGGGTTGGGTTACATGTTCAAACGTGTCTAAATAGCATAAATAAAATATAAATACATAAAATGATGCTGCCTGATTAAATTGAGAATCACACTCCAACATGTCATAATGGCAAAATCATAACCCAATATACACTCACCTAAAGGATTATTAGGAACACCTGTTCAATTTCTCATTAATGCAATTATCTAATCAACCAATCACATGGCAGTTGCTTCAATGCATTTAGGGGTGTGGTCCTGGTCAAGACAATCTCCTGAACTCCAAACTGAATGTCAGAATGGGAAAGAAAGGTGATTTAAGCAATTATGAGCGTGGCATGGTTGTTGGTGCCAGACGGGCCTGTCTGAGTATTTCACAATCTGCTCAGTTTCTGGGATTTTCACGCACAACCATTTCTAGGGTTTACAAAGAATGGTGTGAAAAGGGAAAAACATCCAGTATGCGGCAGTCCTGTGGGCGAAAATGCCTTGTTGATGCTAGAGGTCAGAGGAGAATGGGCCGACTGATTCAAGCTGATAGAAGAGCAACTGACTGAAATAACCACTCGTTACAACCGAGGTATGCAGCAAAGCATTTGTGAAGCCACAACACGCACAACCTTGAGGCGGATGGGCTACAACAGCAGAAGACCCCACCGGGTACCACTCATCTCCACTACAAATAGGAAAAAGAGGTTACAATATAAGATAACTAATACAGACATAAATGTGTCATAATAACTGAGTTGAAACAGCATTTATCATAACATTGTAAGAATTGTAATCAGGCGCTAAAGAGAGTACCTATTAAAATTAATTTCAACCAATGGGATAGTTTGGGGTCCTATAAAGGAGACCTGATTTCAGGGGGGACCCAGTTTGTCACTACACCGGTTTCACAGACAGGGCTTAGATTAAGACAGGATTAGGCCTTAGTTCAATTAGGACATGTAAGTATCTTTTATAAATGTGCCTTAGAAAAAAAAAAAACATTACTGATGTGCATCTTGAGACAAAACAATGGCACTATTGTAAGGTATGATTTCAGTAAAACAGCTCAAACATGCATCTTTGTCTGGGACTAGATTAAGCCTGGTCTGTGAAACTGGGGGTAAGTTTCATATTTAAAGTATAATTCAATTTTTTCTATATTCAATATATTTGAAACATTATTTATAGAATTGTAACTGCAGTGTAAATGCATTCATGGCATCTCCGAGCTGCATCAAACAGTCGGTGTAAATACATCTAAAAATATCCTGGAACTATATGATGAGAAATTTGAGAGCTCATATTAACATCGCTGACTTTTGATTGCAGACTTCGATATCACAGTTTGAGGCCTTGTTGAGCTCTCTTCTGAAACTCATGAGATTATTTCTTATATGAGATTAGTTCTTTTCTTGGTAGGAAAGTCTCCATTGCTTTCCATCTAATAGCATTACTGTGTAGGAAAACAATAGAGGTGTTAAATCGGTTTCATGTGTGGTTTTTCTTTACTTTTGCTGCACCTGCGGCGGCACAGAGTCATTCCTCTCTTAAAGGGGCGGTCTAATGCTATCTCATGCATTCTGATTTATTTACACTGTTAAAGAGTTGATTCTCATGCTAAACATGGCCAAAAAAATAAATAAATAACGAGCTGGACGTATGACGAGTATTTCTGTGCCATATACACTCCTCCAGGATTCGAACAAGTTTCGGAGAGTTTTTTTCGAGTATGGCCCTGTATGACATCATAAAGGCCGGAATTCCTTATATGGGCACTTCTCCCGGATGAGCACGCACGCACACACACACACATCAACCAGAGTAAGAGCGAGAGCGCGTCCATCAACGAGCTTCATTCGAGTTACGGGAGCTCTGCCATTTTGTGTTTAGACCACAAAATCAACAATGTCACTAAAGAAGTGTGTTTCTGGTTGTGAGGAAAGATAACCTTAGCCCTATTCGGACAGGATTAGTTTTACATGGGGAGGTGGGGATAAATTAATTATTACCAGAGATTTTAATCCCGTCCGAATGTGCCATCTCGGTAATCATTACGGACAATGTCAGTAAAGATTACGGAGACTTTTACCTTCTGGAAAAAGGTCTGGAAAAATGACCTCGGGTAATATTAATCCCATTCGAATAGACCCGCTGTAAAAATGTACAGTAAAATTCCGGCATTTCCTGTTTAAAAGTAGTTTTTGGCGCTTTTTGCAAGCATGGAGGTGCTTGGAGAAGCACTCGGATGTGTTGTAGGTGGTGGGACAACTCTGTGGCAAACCTCCAGTATCGATTCTATCCTTCAGTTTTCCCCACTCTCCAAATTCTTCCTCAACTTTGGGACATTTACTTACAACTTCTCGATAAATCTGTTCCCAAACAGTGTGATTATGCACCATGGTCTCAAACTGCCTCTGAAACCGACGTTCTCCCCAAACCGAGATTAAACACAGCGTTTCCTCCCTGCTCCAGTTTCGCGTTTTTATTGTTGGCGCCATGTTGTGTGTTTGCTCACGTGATAACAGAAAGCAACGTCATACGCACGTGACGACAAGGAGGTTACTGTGGTGCGTACAGCGAATTACCCCTCCCACTTCTGCTAGTTTTACTGAGATGTCTTATCCCGTGCGATTAATATTAGAGACGACCTGAGGTAAAATTACTTTACCCCACCTCCCCATGTAAAACTAATCCCGTCCGAAGCTTCGCAAAAATAACCCAGTGTTAAGGAAACAGTGGATGCAGTTTCTATTTCCAGAGTTCTGCAAGTGTGTGTGTTTGTTCCCGGTCACGAGTGGAAACCGCAGGCGGGGAGTGAAACTGCATCAAATGTGTGTGTTTTGTTGGCAATCGGCGCGTAAGTGCATATAATGTGAACAACACCAACGTATAGTGAAAGTAATCCAGGGATAATGCCATGATGGATGTGTATGTGTGTGTGTGTGTGTGTGTGCGTGTGTGTGTGTGTGTGTGTGTGTGTGTGTGTGCGCGTGTATGTGTGTGTGACTCTTTAGCTCCGCCCACTGCACGCCGCCACGAGCTCGGCTGTTTTCAGAAAGAATTGCTACAGTGTATCTGTCTTTTATAAATCTGATTAAACTAAAAACTCTTGGGAGATATGAAGGATGTAATGCTACTCCATAGGTACTCAAGATTAACATGAGATTGGCTGAAACTGTGTGTGTTATGTACCCTTTAATGTCTATTGTGCACAGCTGTTTGTCTTGTCCAATGTATATGATGTTCTATTTGTTTCCTTCAATATTCAGATCCCTGTGGTTGAAGACTGAATAGAGAAACATGGCTGATTCTTAACTCAGCAGCTGCACATTCGACTATCAAACATAGAAGAGTGTGTGGATTACTGTTAGTGTATTTTTAATTAAGATTTCGGATTACCCTCTTTACTCTGTTTGACTATTGCCTGTTCCTGAATCCCGTTTCGTTCCGTCTCACTGTGTTTGCCTCCTGCAGTACAACTCTAACCCCCTAATCCCATTAGATTGTTAAAGTGACACGTTAAACGCTCTCCAGAGCCTGTGAGCTTTTAAGAGATTTTAAGGCCTCAGTCTTTAGGATTTACCTCAGATGACTTGAGCTTTGTTTTATTTTCCTTGCTTTTACGGCCTGCTTCTGTTGCAGGTCTAATGGGGTGGTTCACCCAAAAACGACCTCTGTCATGACACAAGGGCGAGAAAATAAGAACAATTTTGGATGAACTATCCCTTCAAGTCTGTTATTAGCCGTGCCCTTCATTCAACATTCAAGACAAAATGTGTTTTGAATGAGTCACGGATGATGATAATTATTTTTTATTTCAATTTTAAATGTGTGATCTATTACAAGTCAGACTTAACCTGAGTTATGCTACCAGAATTTATGAATTAAAAGTAGCTGGGTTGGATTCTGATAGATGATTTTGTTTCCTACCAGATAAAGCTTTTCATTCAAAATTGAATAAATGATTATGCCTTCACAGTAAAGCAAACTGAAAGTGAGGAGACCTATGAGTTCTTTAGGAATAAGTGACAGATTAATATATCTACTGGACCGATTGATCGACTCTTTGACCAGATTATTGCTGATAACCGTACTGTAAGGGTTCTGTCACTTCCGTTTGGTTTATTCTTGGTTTGTTAACATTCGCATCGCGTTGGTAAATGGTAAATGGTAAATGGACTGCAGTTATATAGCGCTAGGGATGCGCGGTATACTGGTACTGGGTTAATCCCGGTAAATATTTTATTTAAAACGGTACAATATCATGATTTTGCTCATTTCGGTATATGCTGCTGTTCCGAAGTTCACCGCTAGATAGCAGTGTGCTACCCAAACTGACGGTAAACCGGCAAATGTGGCGCCATAGAGGATCAAAATGAACAGTTGATTCTCACTCAACACGCCCAAAACGAATTAACTAACAGGTGAGTGCATAATTCAAACGATCTAATTAAGTTAGACATTTATTTTCTTATAACACTCGTCAACGCACATAAGATCGTATTGTTTAAATATCATGAAATCTCCAGCGTTCGTTTCAACCAGTGATGTTTAGATTTCAGAATATTTGCATGCATACAATTGCACTATTTACATTCGCGAAAGACATAACCGACTGTGTTTATGTGACTAACTTACTCACTAAAGATGGACATTTTTGACATCATTTTGTGTGTATTTGACTAAGGAAAAACAACTTAATTTGGAATGCGCAAGCTCTTTAGGCTTGTGTGTTTGTTGTTGGTATGAGCACAAAGAAAACTCTCTCGAAGAGCTCCCATACCATGTATTATAAAATTCTATAAAATCGCTTGCATGTTCAAATTGGCAAGGTTTAAAAAGACTTGGGCAAGAAATTTCCGACAGGTCCCGAAACGACAGGGAAAATGTTGAATCTGAGCGCGCAGATTGCTTTAGTGTGGGTATGATGTCTTTTAAAGCCAGAAGCATTTGCTAATTTTGAGAGCTAGAGAAGGGAGACGCGCAGTTTTGCTGAAATTACTTCTGACAAAATAGTTAACAAATGCCTGATTTGATGTGATTAATCTTTGTTGATTAATTTAATAATAAATATTTGCGGTAATTTCCCGCTTTATAAAACAGCAAAGTTGCGAGAGTGAGTAAAATTATGCGCAATACCCGCGCTAAAATTCAGACCCTGTATGGAATCGATTTAATATCGGTACTTCGGTATTAGATTGTGGTACCGTAACGAAGCCCAAATTGTGGTATCGAGCCATCCCTATATAGCTCTTTCAACAGACCCATGGCCATCCAAAGCGCTTTACATATTGCCTCACATTCACCCATTCATACACCGACGGTGGTGTCAGCCTTGCAAGGCGCCATCCAGCTCGTCGGGAGCAGCTGGGGTTAGGTGTCTTGCTCATGGACATCTCGACACCTGGTCAGGAACCGGGGATTGAACCACCAACCTTCCATGTAGACAACCTACATGAACCACTGAGCCCCAACGCCGTACCGCGTTACTCGCGGGATTTCTTGTTTTACGTGTACTCGCGCAAACAAAAACATTGCGTGACGAGGAGTGTCTTCACGCACATCAACAAACATTTTTTCCGTCATGAACCATGTTGGAGATAACTACTATTGCTGCAGATACGCCGGAAAGCCAAACACTGACGTGTCTGGGTTCACAGCACCATCGGTGCACACAACTGAATTTCATCGTCTTCTCCAGAAACTGTGCCTGGATGACAGCCACTACTTAACTACTTAAGGAAGATGGGTGCCTAGTTTGATAATGTGTCAATAAGCTCTTCGCTGATTGGCTTGCGTGACATCGCATCAAGCAAATTTTCCACTTGAGTTGAAAATTTTCAACTTGCGTGGAAGATGCGATTTGAGGCTATTGAGGTTTTTTTTTATGTGTATTATATCTTCGATCATTGTATGCACCCAATTTGCGTCGCCTGGTGCGAATTTGCGTCTATTCGCGTCTTTGCATTGACTTACATTGTATGTAATCTACTCGCGCAAATAATTAAATTCACTTTTGGTGTGCACACACCATAACACTTCTACTGTCTTGTCTCTGTGTGAGAGTGCCGTTTCGAGTTTGCTCGGGCCATGTGCTCTTCCGTCCGCTTGAGTTGTTTTGTGTGCGGAGCGTGGGATTCGGATCCCGTGTTCTGGTCTCGTTGTGTGAGCGTGCGGAGTCGAGTTCGCTGAGGGCATAAGCTCTACTGTCTGTGTGCTCTTGTGTTCTTCTGCTCATGGCGGGTGTTCCTTGTTCCTGTTTTGAGCAAATGACTTAGGACTGTGTTGTGTGCCATGTGCTCTTGTTCTGTTTTTGTGAGCACTTAGGGTGCTTCTCATTTCTTATTTGTGCATCCTCGTTTCCATTCCTTCTTTTCCTTGTGTCTTAAGCTGTATTCGGACAGGATTAGTTTAACATGGAGAGGTGGGGTAAATTAATTATTACCAGAATGTACCATCTCAGAAGGACTTTTACCTTCTGTAAAAAGGCCCGGAAAAATACTTTAGGTAATACTAATCCCGTGCAAATAGACCCGCTGTAAATATGTACATAAATATTCCGTCATTTCCAGTTTAAAAGTAGTTTTCCACGGTTTTTCAAGTATGGAGGCGCTTGCCGTGACAATGCTGCTCTCTCTCTCATTTACCATTGTTCTCATGATTCGTTTTTTACATAATAGTTTTTCTTTGTGCTTTTGTTGACTGTTAACTACTCTTATATTTAGTGTTCTTTATTTATTATTCAGTAACTGGTAGTGGATTTATTTATTAGTTTGCATTTAGGTTATTTATTTAGTGTAGCGAGGGAAGCAGAAGCCCGGAAGATTCACCTGTTTACTTTATCGAGAGCCAGGTAAGAACTGCTTTTGAGAGCAGGTGTAGGCAGGCGTTCTCTGTTTCCCTAGCTGCCCATCCAGTTTACCGTTTTCTCTTTATTTGTTATGTTTTTGTCAACAGTTTGTGTGAACATTGTTTTCTGGCTGTTTGAGTTTTCATTGATCTATTTTTCATTGATGAAGTAAATGAAGGCATAATGGTGTCTTGAAATAGCATCAAGTGTCTGTGACTTACTGTAAAAAAAAAAGTGTGATTTTAACGGTAAAAGACTGTAAAATGCTACGGTTAAAAACAGTTAACCGGTTAACAGAAAGTTTCCGTTCAATATAGGCGAATAACTTTAATAGATATAATCTTACATTTAATGTAACTTTACAGTAAAGTACAGTAAATTGACATTCCCAGAATTCCCTGCGTGACACTTCACATTTGATGTATTTTCGTTTAAATAACTGTGTTGTCATTAGTTTATTCTAATCAGTTATGTACATTATGGTTTTATGATATATTTACACCATGTTTACACCATGATGGTGTTCAGTGTTTGGGTGAATGACACTGTGCTCCTTCTATATATTAGTATTGTCCTCCTAAAAGCTTTGATTCATCATGTGACTCTCATCTCCACTGTGATTGGTGGTTGTCAGTATATATCAAAGGTAACAAATATTAGTATTTCAATAGGTTGCTAATTTAACATTATTTCAGTTACTGAAATTCAGTTATTTACTGTAAATGTAACTTAAATCTGTAAAACCTAAAATGTTGCTATATATTTTTGGTAGTTCTGGCAACCACAGCCAGAGGTTCCTACAGTGTATGCTATATTATTTGGTTATGGGCGTAACATATTCCGATTTACTTGATGGATTTATTTGTATACTTGTCTCCTGTTTGGCCTTCTACTGTAAAAACTATTTCAGCTAGGCATATCGTCACAAAATTCAAAAACTGAATGAATTCAAAGGTGCATCTCCATCCAGAGAAGAGACCTATTTTTTATGCTCCATGGTGGCATGGAGGCTTCAGTGAAGCATTGGCTCTCAATGCATTTTAATATTTTCCTCCCACACTCCCGTCACATCCTGGCTCTCTGGTAAGTGCTGCATATTGTATGTTAAAGTTAGTCCCAGTCGCATTGATTCATCCCACTCACCCATAACCCCCAGATTAAGATGGACAGATTGATGACTTTGTGCAAACGTCAGCACAGAAAGCCCAGGTAGAGCCAATGCCCCGCCAAAGACCCTCTGAGACTAATCGAAGAATGTGCGCATTCAGATAGAGTCATAACAGAGAGACACAAATCCTCCTGGGAATTGCATCAAATCCTTTACAAAGCAGATATTGCCATTTTTTAGCACTATTTACCATATTCACACATACAGTAGAATGACACATTAGATGTCACACTGCCTCATGACAGGCCGTCATGCTCTCACACGGTAAAATGACACATCCTGAGTGTAAACCCCAGATCACAAGCTAGTTTTCCTCTTGAAAAGGCACAAGCCCCTCCGTGCTCCCACTGCAAGGGCACTGCTTATAAATTATTGCGATGGGTTGACATACTCAGTATAGCAGGGCAGTAAAAGCTGTCACCATTGCTCTTCACGAAGCTTAACTCAGCTGTTGAAACCCTCTGGAGGCCGGCTCCCATTCCCAGCCTGCGCCGAACAGCTCGAGATCACAAAATTCAGATGGATTACGGCGAGCAGAACTCAATAGCGCGGTTCTCCTGTCTGGGATCAGCTCTCTCTGCAGGTCTCTGAAGGACCGCGGTCCAGAAACTTATCTTGGCTATCAGTGTCAGCAGGGCCGGGGAGATTAGTTCAATTAGATCCAGTTTAGCCAATACATGCTGAGGTCGGTAAAGGGATTAAAAACATGTGTGCTCCGGGGGGCAATAACACGGGATTCCCACCGTAATTTCCCTAATTCCTCTCCTGCCTACTCGTTTTCAGCCTTAAATCGGCTGCAATATTTAGGAGTGGTAGAGCTGGAGGCAAAGACAAGGTACAGCACAGCATTTCATTGGCTCTTTGTAAAGAGATAGATTAAGTTTTGGAGGACAAATCTTGAATAAATACAGATCATAGAGCGCTGCAGGGATGAGGTATTTTTCAGGCACAAGCAGGGGGAGGGGGCTTTGAATCCAATGAATCAAATGTGCCCCTCTCAACTATGAATATAGTATTGTGGTAAATAACACAAAATGCATTTGAATTATAACTAGATAAAAAAGTTTGTTGAGACAAACTTTGAAGCTGACTTGAGAAAGCCTAACCAGAAAATTTGAAGAAGTTTTGACGGTTTTGAAAGCAATACAGTCTATCAGAAAACAGATGCTAACATAGCTAGCATGATTAGCATATTGCTAGCATGATTTAACACTTGCATACTGTTGCCCTTGACTGTTCTAGTTGCTTCT
Source organism: Gobio gobio (assembly GCF_949357685.1). Classification (NCBI taxonomy): domain Eukaryota; kingdom Metazoa; phylum Chordata; class Actinopteri; order Cypriniformes; family Gobionidae; genus Gobio; species Gobio gobio. The sequence goes on along the minus strand of NC_137109.1, from coordinate 6,042,723 downwards.
ATTTTTCTCATTTGTAAGTCGCTTTGGACAAAAGCGTCTGCTAAATGACTAAATGTAAATGTAACACATTACTAACATGATTTAGCACATTGCTAGTGTAACGGAGGCCGGCTAGTAGTCACTGTGTGAGTAAACCTCACTCCTCTGATCTCAAGAGACGCTCTAGCGACTGACGCTAGGGGTTGCAGCCTTTAGCCTCCTTGTTAGTGCGCCCGACTATCATGCTGGCGGACCCGAGTTCGAGTCCCACTTGGAGCGGGCAGTTCGAACAGGAGGGGTTACACTAGCATGATTTAACACATTTCTAGCATGTTTTAACTAGGGCTGTCGATGATTTAAGGTCATCTTACATGTCATACAGTTGATTTATGAAGAATATGATGCAGGGCACAACTCACTGTCTATAGAATGAAGTTAGAATGGCCATAAAATTCAAGATATGGGGCAAAAATGCCCATTTTAGTCTCAGGGCGTCTTTACACAGAGCACATTTGTTGTGGTCCGCGTCAGAGCTATACGCGAATACACTGCAGACTCACTCTCGAGGTAAATCATCAACATTATCATCACAAGTTTAGTTTTTCTGTCCAGAATAGCATGAGTGCAAATGCGATACTGATCTTATACAACAGTTTAATAAAATAAATGTAAAAAAGTTAATATTTTGTTGTTTTATGCCCTATTCGCACGGGATTATGATAACCTGGTGACCTCAAGTAATTTGTAATAATTGCTGAGGTTGTCTGTGATCTTAATCCCGTGCGAATCGGCCATGTCTGTCATTTGTAAAGTAAAAATTCCCCCTCAAATGACCTACCATATTTCGCCGAACACAGAGGTCCTGTGATAATATTAGTCCCGTGCGAATCGGCATCTCTGTGATTTGGCCTGGATTTGGAGGTTCGTATATCATTTTTGCAAAGTTTTATTCTATACTATACTATATGCACATTATACTTAGAATTAGAGCCAATTTGGGAGCGAATTCCTTGAAAGGTGTGGTTAATTTTATTCTTAATGAAAAACACAAAAACAGAACAGTATACGACAAGCTTGCTTAAATGGGTGCTTTCACATTTAGCTTTGAAACCAAATCTTCCGCCGTCATATTGTCAGCTCCTCACTCTCGTGATAAATGAAATCGAATGTAATAATCTCGTAATTTCTAAATCACACGAGGTCCCCAGATAAAACTAATCCCATGCAAATAGGACTTTTGACACAATATATAGTCTGTTTTGGTCCGTTTTGCCAAAGAAAATATAAAGATAAAGCAGAACTGTTCTTCTCTGACTCCAATACACAGTGGAGTTTCATTTCTGAATCTGCGTTTTGAACGAATCAATGATTCAATGGACCATAAAGCGAACCATTTAGGCTACTTTACTCCTGAATGAATCAGCCGTTTGAACGAATCGAATGATTGAATCACTCAATAACTTACTCCATTAGACATTTACTGCTACCTACTGGCAGTTTTAGTTTCTTATTTAGAGTATAATTTCATTAAAAATGATTTAATATTTTCATATGAATAAAAAGAAACATTAAAGGTAATTCGATTAATTAATCGCCACATTGTGTAATTAATTAGATTAAAAATTGTAATCGCTTGACAAATAGCCCTACTACAAGCCCTAGTTTTAACACGTTGCTAGTTGTTTACATGATTGAGCATGTTGCTAGCATCATTTAACATCTTCCTAGCACAATTTAACATGTTGATAGATAGATTTTTTAAAATGTATTTATTTTTCTTCTTTTGTTGAACATTAACCGAAAAGCAATCAGTAAGATTTACATGTAAGACTGAGAATACATTCAATCCCAACCAAACCCAAAAGTTAGCAAGTTAAAGACAAAGAACAAAAAGTAAGGAGAAGAGAGAGAACAAAGTAGGGCAGGGGCAGTAGGGGAGTACTCCCCTCCCCTTCTTCCTTTTTTAAATTATAAAACCAAAATGTTCCAATAAAGAGTACAAATACATTGCTTTGGGAATTTTCATCCCTTTCAGTCTCTCCACATATACCAGGAATTCCTCATTTAAAACCAATAATCGTGGGGGAATTTTTTAAACCTGGGTGGGGGGGGGGTGGTTGGATTGTTGGATGGGTGACTAGGTTGGTGGTTGGATGGATGGATGGATGGATGGATGGATGGATGGGTGGGTGCATGGTTGGATGGATGGGTGACTGGGTTGGTGGTTGGATGAGTGGGTGGATGGATGGATCCATGGGTTGAGTTGGTGGTTGGTTGGTTGGATGGATGGATGGATGGATAACAAAATAACAAAAAAACTTATAACAAAAAACTGAACAATGTATAAAAGCTGATATGTGACAAAGTGTACTGCAAACAAGCTAAACAAAACCCAGAAGCAAAAAACCCAGACGTTTTTATAAGCTGTTGACCCAAAAAACGAGCGTTTAAGGACAAAAAAGTGGATTCAGGCCATTGAGACAGAGCGCGCGGGTCATATTACACTGAGAACTACGGCGACTAGAGGGGAATGTAATCAGCCACTGTAAATATAATATATAAAACGGACATTTGGATATTTGACTTAACAGTGACAAAATATTTACTGCACACATAGACATACTGAGGCATACTGAGTGTCAGGATCCTAAAATTGACCCATTCTTCCTGCTGAAGCTTCACTTCGTATTGCCTGTATCCACTTTTATCTTCTTAAACGCTCATTTTTTTGGGGTCGACAGCTTATAAAAACTTATTTCTGTGTTTTTTAGCTTGTTTGCTGTACACCTTGTCACATATCAGCTTTTAGACATTGTTCTGTTTTTTGTTATAAGTCCGAAATGACAATGAGGCAGCCTCAAACAATGCAAAGTCAATGGAGAGCGTTGGATTGTTTTCCCCCCGGTGTGGGCGTGGCCCTTACAATGAATTTTAGGTTTGGATTCAGAGGTGAAAATTATTCTTCATGCTCTCCCCAAACCATGCGTGAATCCTGACATTGTCATTCTGGACTATGGCCATGTTCTGTCTTCCTACATGGTTGTTGAAGAATTGAAAAGCTACACACTCCATCGATTAGGGATAGAAGAACTGGCCAAACATATAACATGCTAGAAAAATAATAATCACTGCAATAATGATCCAATCATAGACTCAAGCATTTGCCTGTTTAAATCCAAACAGCGTCATGGCTGGGCAGTGTTGTAATGTTGTAATGTTGTAATTCATCTCAAAGCCAACTGGTTTGGTTTGAGGCTTAGAGCTCTGTTGAAAGATTCTCAGAAATCCCTATGGAGAAAATGAATGGGCTAGGCTGCTGAAAAAGTGGGTAGTTACTGTAGCACTCTATTGATTTATAGTAGCCATTTTGGTCTTTTTCACACAAAAAAATAAAAATAAAACTTGAGCAATGACAACATCATTTGTGCAATTTGCCAGAGTAAAGAAAACGGAATCATGCTGCCCATGGTAAATGAATGCTAAAAATATATTATGGATTCAATTTAGTTGCAGAAAAGATTCATAAAAGCAAGCGAAACAAAAAAATTCAATGATGAGGTATTGTCCTACTGGAGCTAATAAGTTTAAATTAGCGCTAACGAGGACGTTCCAATTCAGGGGCTGATTACCCTTCACAGACAGACATCAAAGAGCCGCGCCGATCTATTAGAGCCGGAGAAGAGAGGACAGTTGTGCTTAAATCTCTGCTCAGCCATTCCCTTTAATTGTGTGCTCTGAGAACCCGTCTACACATCTGTCAGGTCATCCATGTGCAAAAGACTCGGCTAGAGTGATGGACTTCAGGAATGATTCTCGCTAAATGGGCGAGTCTTTGGATATTTATGGCTAGGGAAGAGACGTCAAACCAGCCAGACAGGCAGAAAAGGGAACGGCCGAGCATGACACAGGTAGGGGGGGGATGCAGACTTTACCTGCTCCAAGATGACATTGATTCTGTCCACTTCACAGTCGATGAGGAAGCGCTTCTCCTGTCTCCTGTCCATTTCCTCAATGATGCGCCGGAACTCTTGGGGGTCCGTTATGCTGCCCACCGACCGCGCTGTAACTTGCCAGTTGTTTGCCACTGCTGCCTCCATTATGGCTTGAAGAATGGAAAATCCTGGCAGGAAAACAATCATTTTTGTGTTAGCTCACACTCCAGAGCTTCATAGGTGTTGACATGCTGTCACATAAAATACATTCAGAGTGCGTATTCAATTTTCCACAAATGAAGTGTTGCGTATAAACCCAAAGAGAATTTGTCATTTTGGATTAGATGTCTAGGTCGTCCTAAAGCAGTTTGAAAACAACTGCGCAACGTGCAAAAAAATTTTTCGCAAAAAATCTGCAATGCAACCTGAGTTGAATATCAAACGGAGAGCATCTGTCCCGCATGATGATTGGTCGATATAGCATTCCAGCGGTGTTCAAATACACATATTGTAACAGCTAAGAAACATCTGTTCACCAGATGGTTACAATTTTTAATTATTTTAATAATTTGTTACTCCTTGTCATGGATTACAAGATGTTACAGGCCATAACAATATCATATTTTCTGTAAAAAGTGTCCTATATTGATGAAAATCATGATTTCTTGTTGTCCGAAAGAGTGTAACTTTTCTTTTGGAAATATTTTTCAGTACAGTAATTTTCCTAATTCTACAACATTAAATTGTTTAAAAAATAACTTTTATCTTGGAAAAAAATGTGTCCATAAATCTTGTCAACTCTGTTACCGTACTTTGCCTTCAAATCGGTGGAAAGGATATTTGTATTTGAGTAAATGTAATTATTAGTTACTGTACTTTTACTGAGCATCAAAGATATTAGCAACTTTTACTCTCTACTTGACATTTTTGAATATATGTAATCTTTACTCCAATGCATTTGTGATAAGTAATACTTTTTACATTACAGTAATAATTTGTTACTCGTTACATTTTGCATGGCACCTAACTTCTCCTGCAGCAGTTTATTTCTTCTACAAAAGAAGTGATATCGCCATATACAGGGCATTGAAGGTACTACATCTTGTGTGTTTTGCCCTTACTCAACCACACTTTGTCAACAAGGCTACTTTACATGAATGTGAGTGCATTAGCAGGGAGTTGTGAATCGCAGGTGTTTGATATATGAGATAAGACGGTGATGTCCAGTGCAAGTAGGCTTTGACCATTTCATTTTACTTAACATTATTTTATCCATTATACGTATTGAAGAGATCTTTTTGAAGGATATTGGTTTACTTAAATGGTAACTAAACCCTAAACCAACTTTTTTTAGTTAATGATCTGTAATACTTGGGCTTTATTAATGCTGTTCATTGATTTGAGTAAATTTTTGACATTTGAGTATAAAGTGTTTTAATTCTATAAAATATGGTGTAAAACCGCCAAAGTGCTGCCCTCTTAAGGTTGAACGGTGGCTACTGCAGTTGAATTTTCCTATTGGACGTTGTGGTACATCGTGACGTAGGATGGTACCTCCAACGGCTCACTATCCGCGCCCCGGCACGAGCTCACCACGCCCTCAGAAATGTTTCCCCCAATCACATGATGAGAACGGCTTCACTCCAGTATGAACTGTCATATTACATGAAGTAGAAACATTATGAATGAAACTCACTTGACACTTGCTTTAACATTGTAATGAAGAAAATACGGTTAAATAATGCAGTTGTCAGTACACGTCAGGCTTTTCTTGCGATTTTATTGACACCTGTCATGTGTACAGATAAGTTTCATACACGAGACGCACTTTCAAATCCTGACACGCAAGTGGTTGCCGCGGTAATGGACAACAATACTGTAACGTGCTGGCGTATATTCTATAGTCTAACTTATTTGAGTACATCTGTTTATAATAGGCTATTAGGTCTGAACTTATTGGTCCTGCGCTGCTTATTGATTCAGTTCATTTGAATGAAAATCGTATGTATATTAGATATCTGATCTATTTTTAGTGGCATTCAGTGTAAGGATTTGTCTGATCATAGATTAGTTCAGTTCTCTTGCGCTGTGGCTGCTTCACTAGCATCGTCGGCATCAGGAGTTAACGCAGTTTGAGCAGCGGCTCGCATTGATAAGGCTCCGGGTTTGTGTCTGTTACAGACAATCCACCCTCCTCCACTTCAGGTGAAGGGAGGAGAAATGACCGCTCTGTTGCAAAGCTGGCGTCACTCCAGTCATTCTCCATCTTTGCGACTCGTGAGTCAGACAGCTGTCAATCAACCCGTCCCTGCGGGTCTCAGGTGCACGCCCTCCGCTCAGCCCCGCCCTCGGTTCATCCCCTCTGTGTCCGCCGGGCTCTGCCCACTTTTCCAGCATTTTTCAAAATTTGCCAGTGGGTGGAGTTAAGCTCTGAGCAGGGGTTTAGTTACCCTTTAAGTCCTTTTTGAGCACTTGAGCGTAACTGAGACTAGTTTTATTTCAATTATAAGTAAACATCAGACACTCTAATGCGGCGTTCACACCAAACGCGAATAGAGCGTCAGGAGCGAGTGATTTCCATGTTAAGTCAATGGAAAGGCGTGTTGATGCGCGTCAGGAGGTCCTGCAGCACGAGGACACGATTCCGCCTCATTTGCGCGTCCAGTTCGCGCAAATTGAGCGTCTTGCGCGATACGCATGAATGGTGCTTTTTGTGCATTCAAGCGTTTGACGCGGATTCGTGTCTGATGCCCGAGTTGAAAAATGTGAACTTTGGCGTCAATTCGCGCCGCGTTAACCAATCAGGAGCCTGCTCGCTGCTGTCATGTGGTAAAGTGACGTGATGAGACACCCCACATAATTTAAAAATACTACTATTGTGTCACAAAATTTAGTTTTAAGACTTTTTCAGGAGAGAATGTAGTTGTTTAAAGCTCAAATCTGTGGTTTATTTATAAAGAGAGCGCCTATTTAAAAAAAAATATCTTGTGTTTGTGGAGTTGTGAGCTCCAGGCGATCACCGGGCACTCAGCGCTCATTAACCCCGGCGAGAGCAGCCTTTCCTCGGCTAGTCCTTCTGCCGCCTGCCGCTGGGACTGAGGGCAAAGAGAAGTTTCATTTTTTAAGGATATTTAAATATACATGCAGTGAGGATAATGTAGGAGTTGCCTGGACCACATTTGTGTGGCTATTAATGTTTAATATATATTTTTAATAAAAATGAAAAGAGGCAGAGTGGTGTTTTATGACATATTTCTCCTGGAGCGCCTTGAACGCGTGTCTATTTCGCTTCAAACGCTCGATTTATACGCGCGTCCAATTCGCTGTGGATGTGCAAATGGATTTAAAATGTTCAAGCGTCCAACTAGGCGCTCTAGACGCGTTTGGTGTGAACGCAGTGAATGTGAATAGAGTTTCTGGAGCGAGTGATTTCCATGTTAAGTCAATGTAAAGATGCGTTGACTCGAGTCTGGAGGTCCTGCAGCACAATAGACGCATTTAGCGTGGTGTGATGGGGCGATTTCGCCTCAACAATCTGCATTGTTAAAAGCGCTATATAAATAAATAAAAGTTGACCCAGACGCGAATTGAGCGCCTTGCGTGCGAGTGATTTTATTTTGTGCATTCACACGTTTGAAGCGAATTCGCGTCTGACGCCTGACTTGAAAAATCTGAACTTTGGCATCTGTTCGCGCCGCGTTAACCAATCAAGAGCCTGCTTGTGATAAACGACGGCAGACCTGCCCGCTCAATATTCGCTCCAATGCGGGACAACAGGTCAACAAAACGGCGCGCGGGACAGGCGGAAGTACCGCTGAAAACGGCCGTCATCCAGGCGCAGCTCCTGGAGCCAAGTACGGCGACGCTGACCCCTACGCCGCTGTTCTGCTCTCCAGAACAAATACAGAGAGGTGACTCTCTCGATGAATGCTCCATCAACATTAGCCATCAGACAACCGCCTAGCACTTGGTGTAAATAGACACTTCATTATTATGTACATTATTTACAATTTAAGAACATCATTCAGATATCAAAGATCATGTAGAATAGCACCCCTGGATTTTTGAATATAGCAAATTGATATTGGCAATGAGCGGCGGTAACTGACAGGTCCAAATTGGTTTGTATTGGGATTGCTAAAAGGATTAAGTTAGTTCCTGTACACAAACCAGAACACACAGAAAATAGCCACGAGCGCCAGCAAATGCAGCCTAAGCATGTCATTATAAGGAAGATTTCTAAAAGCATTAGTGTGCAGTGATTAACTTTCCAAATAATACTGTTGTTGAAAAGACCAAATGTACTTCGTGGCAGAACAGACTGACCATGTTTTTTTCCAGATATGAACATGCGTTTTAAAAAATGCTGATTTTAAAAGTTGATAGCCAGAGTAATTCACTGCGGATTATGCAAATGCATTCATTCAGGGCCGAGATCACGTGCCGTCGCCCCTCTAAAGCCTTATCTCAGGCGGTGAACACATGCACGAATGCAACAAAGTCAACAGTCTCTGGCAACTCCTCTATACTGCAGATTGCTCGAACTTCTCTTTGCACTTCCTCTATTCAGGCTTTGCACGGCTCAGTTGCTCTGCCTGGCCCAGGTGGCGTGAAAAGCCCTGTGTCTGCTCTCCCAGCATGCAGCTGTCATCGTACCACTCCCCACCCCGTTAAATGACTTTTCCGAAAAACGCTGTGCAAATGGCTGTAAAAAAACCATACACTATATGACCCGCCTGCGACAGAAGAGCAAGACGCCCGAAGAAGAGACATGTCAGCCATCACAGGACGGCTCTGAATGAATGGATGTGATGCTCAGCACGTCTGACGTCCCCATCTGCACAACGTGTCCAGTTCATAATATATGAGGGGCTGCACGTGTGTTTGCGCAGAGCAATCTCCGGGAAGCGCTGCTTTATCTATGACTTGATATTGACTTAGAAATTAAGAATTATGGTTTGTAATGTACATTTACATGCACTCGCTAGCGCTCTGATGGGAGAATGAACTTGAGAAATGAGTTCTCTGCTGGGTTTTTTTTTACCTATACGCTACGGTAGGAATACTCAGTTCGGTTTAATTCATTTACAGTCAACATGATGTATGCCTGTGGAAGAGGCTTTAATATAAACTAAAATGGTCTTATGGCTGTGTATCGCCTTGATTTTTTCACTCACTCTAAAAGCCATGAGACTGTATGTGAAGATTCTGTCTCAAACCACGGATCCCTAAATAAGGACCTCTTCCTAAAATATATGAGAGCATTTATAAAGACCTATACTGTATACTGTGTGAGAAAATCATGAATCATATTATAATTGAATAAAATTATTATTTTAAGTCCAAAGCAAATGATCAAATGATATTCACTATTTTAATACTTGTATCATTTTTTTTTCTTTTTAAATCTGGACAAGTTTTACTTTGTATTGACTTGTCAGCATATATTATGACAATGATTTTGGTCAAAAATAATTGTGATAAATGACATGATTTTTTAAGGACAGCAACCAATAATGAATATAAGAAACACATGTATATATATATTAGTGCTGTCAATCGATGCAAAAATTTTTTACGAATTAATCGCACATTTGTTCTGTAATTGATTACAATTGATTGTAATTTTTAATATTTTAATATTTTCACAGCTTCTCTCCAAATTAATGTAGAAACAACTTAAATACAGTATATTTGAAATATTTGTTATAATGGCGTCTTTTTATGAAGGCTAGTATCACTGATACTGATGTCTCTATGAAACTGATTTTCTTTTTAAACGTTAATGATAGACATTCAACATTACAGTATAATTAAAAGCTATATCAATTTCAAGTGAACTTAAAACTATCTTCACATGAACCCATTATAATAAATGTCATATTTAGCTGTGGCCTTCATACCTGTCTAACAGGTAGGACATATACAGAAATGTAATAGTTGTGAAAATAGAAGTTATCAGACAGTCTGCAGTGCATACATGATACATTTAAATATAGAATAACTCATTATTAAAGCTACAGTTTCCTCTGTTCCCTTTGATGAATATTAATGCCAGACATCATTAGTGGCCGCTGTCACTTTAAGTTCTGCCGCTGCTGAACATGACGCGGATCTGACGCGCTGTCACACATTTCCTCACAGCTCTTTAAGTTCATTTAAGATGTTATTTAACTCATTTAAGACCGCTCTTATGAGAATACTCGACAAAATGGGCATTTCGGCAAAATTCATAATTTATTGTTCATTCAAGTGCGAAGAGAACTTGAATCTGGCGCACGTTTTTCAGACAAGGAAAAACGAATGCTGCGCTAATTGCGTTAAATATTTTTAATGCGTTAAATTAGAGAAAAAAAATGTGTGTAATATATACAGGGAGTGCAGAATTATTAGGCACGTTGATTTTCTGATCATATTTTTTTTCCAGGCACATTTGACCAATTCCAAACCACAGTAATCCTAATAACTACTATTGATTTAGTATTTAATAATGTATAAGTGATATATAATTGTTCATGAAGGCTGGAAATGAAAATCACCTTATATTCAGGTGTGCAGAATTATTAGGCATGTTTTCTTTTTAAGATAAATTGAGCCAAAAAAGAGATTTAACTCAGACTGAAAAGTCAAAAAGTATTAAATGCCCATGAGAAGGATGCAATACTAATGCAATACTAGACATTGCAGTTAAGGCATGACCATTGGACAGTGAAATGCTCGTTGGGTCAGCAGGATCTGACAAAAACAGGTGGTGAAGAAAAGACACCTGTTAACTGCAAAAGAGTTAAGAATTAAGGTCAAGAATTAAGGGTGAAACCATCAGGAAGCCTTTAGTCTCCAGCGCCACCATTTTCCAAAGCTGCAACCTAGTAGCTGCAATCAATAGTAGTTATTAGGATTACTGTGGTTTGGAATTGGTCAAATGTGCCTGGAAAAAAAATATGATCAGAAAATCAACGTGCCTAATAATTCTGCACTCCCTGTATATATATATATATATATATATATATATATATATATATATATATATATATATATATATATATATATATATATATATATATATATATATATATATATATATATATATATATATATATATATATATATATATATATATATATATATATATATATATATATATATATATATATATATATATATATATATATTAGTGCTATATATATACCCCGAAGGAAGGAAAACAAGCTAACAAGACACCTGGGAAAAATCAAGAAAAAAAGAAAGAAAAAAAAAACTACAAAGAACTACAAACATGGCACTCTGTACAGGAAGTAACATAAAAGTCCAAACACAACACAGGGAGCATGTAACACTCAGTGGCTCAAAACATTTGCATCTTCATCTAAACCACCAAACACTTCAACACAGAGGCCAAGATGATGAATAGTATCCCAAAAAAATATAGAAGAACCATTTTTGCTTCCCCAGAGAATCTTACGGTGAACGGTTGCAGCAGTGTGATGAGGATGATGTCCAAACCAAACAACCACTGTGTAAGCGCATGTCAACACAGAAGGGCAAAGCCCTCTGGACAAGACACAGCAGTGCATCTGCATCTAAAGGACAAGGACCACACGTCTGAGGACAGTGAGATGAAGATTTTGGACAGAGAGCATAGATGGTTTCAGAGAGGAGTTCAGGAGGCCACCTGTGTGAAAGCAGAACAGCCAACAGCGACAGCGCTTCACAGATCACTGTCAGCTTGAGTCCCATTCATACCTGTGATCTCATGACTCCACCATTAATGAGCTGTTATTTCATATGCGACTATTGATATATATATATATACTGGGAGGTTGAAGAGGTTGCTGGGAATCTCCATCTTACTGAGCTACAGAAAAACCACAAGATGTGTATAATTTGCATGAAGTCCATGTGATGGAAGGCTGCTAAGAACAGCATTTACACCTTCGGTGTGTGTTATCAGGGGTGTCTGGGGCTTGACCAAATCCGCACAGCTGGATAAAATAGGACAGAGGTTAGCCAGAGTTAAAGGGATTCATTTCTCTCAGTGTCACAAACTGTTCCCACAAAGTTGGGAGCATGTAATTGTCCAAAATGTCTTGGTAAGCTGAAGCATTAAGAGTTCCTTTCACTGGAACTAAGGGGCCAAGCCCAGACCCTGAAAAACAACCCTACACCATAATCACCCCGCCACCAAACTTTATACTTGGCACAATGCAGTCAGGCAAGTCCCGTTCTCCTGGCAACCGCCAAACCCAGACTCGTCCATGGGATCGGCAGACAGAGAAGCGTGATTGGTCACTCAGAGAACAAGTCTCCACTGCTTTAGAGTCCAGTGGCGGCGCGCTTTACCCCACTGCATCCCACACTTTGCATTGCACTTGGTGATGTAAGGCTTGGATGAGCTGCTCGGCCATGGAAACCCATTCCATGAAGCTCTACACACTGTTCTTGAGCTAACCTGAAGGTCACATGAAGTTTGGAGGTCTGTAGCTATTGACTGCAGAAAGTTACTTCCCAAAAAACCTGACTTGGTCACCTGCTCTGCACAATGTATTTCTATTCAAGTGCAATATGGCAGATCACGTGAGATTTCTGAGAACTCTTGAAGAGTTGTTAAAGCTCACTAAAAGGGTTACGGGAGGATTTCAAGAACCGGTCAGATTACAAGGGAAAGAAATTCTGCTGTTAGTCCCTGAGGAGATCTCCAAAGATCAGTGCTGGAATACCATCAAATACTCAAAGAAACAACAAAGAACCCTCAGCGAATTGCTAAGGATCCGCAGACCTCTTTTCCTATTGATAATGCCTTTGTTCATGCGTCACTATGAGTGGCGTTCATGGGTTTTGACTACAAAGCTTGTGACTACAAAAATGCAGTTCATTTAAAAACCACTGGTTTTTGCACAGCATTAACCGAACAGTGTTCAGAAGCAAACTGTTCAAGCTAGACATTAAAATATAGCTGAACTGAAATACTTCTGTTTCAAGTATTGGGCTAAACATGGAAGCCCCCTTTAATGGATGCTTGACCCTGGAGATGCTTCGTCCTGCAGAGCGTCACTCCAACTCTAATCAAGCACACCTGAGTCAACTAATAAAGGTCTCCGGCATCACAGTACATCATTTTTAATGTCCAAAAATAGCTGTGCAGTGGTAAAACTGAAATATTTCATATTGAAATGTTTTATTTGGTCCGAATGTGACCTGTGACCTGGGACAATGTGACCTGTAATGTTGCCTGAATCATAATCATACACTGTTCATTTGTTGGCCAGAGGAAAACTGGCCTCCCAACTGAGTTCCTCCCAAGGTTTTTTTCTCCATTCTGTCACCTGAGGGAGTTTGGGTTCCTTGACACTTGACACTAAATATTCAATAATATGATTGATCTGCCTCCATCACTGAACTAACTTAAGCTGGATGCATGGATGGATGGATGGATGGATGGATGGATGGGTGGATGGATGGGTTGGATGGATGGGATGGATGGATTGTATGGATAGGTTTGATGGTATGGATGGATGGGGTGGATGGGTTGGATGGATGGGATGGATGGATGGATGGATAGGTTTGATGGTATGGATGGATAAGTTGGGTGGATGGTTGGGTTGGATTGACGGATGGGTTGGATGGGTTGGATGGATGGATGGTTGGGTGGATGGATGGTTGGGTGGATGGATAGATGGATGGATGGTTGGATAGATGGATGGATGGGTTGGGTGGATGGATAGGTTGGGTGGATTGATGGATGGATGGTTGGATAGATGGATGGATGGGTGGATGGATGGGGTGGATGGGTTGGATGGAAGGGATGGATGGATTGGATGGATAGGTTGGGTGGATTGATGGATGGATGGATGTATTGGGTGGATGGATTGGATGGATAAGTTGGGTGGATGGTTGGGTTGGATTGACGGATGGGTTGGATGGGTTGGATGGATGGATGGTTGGGTGGATGGATAGATGGATGGATGGTTGGATAGATGGATGGATGGGTTGGGTGGATGGATAGGTTGGGTGGATTGATTGATGGATGGATGGTTGGATAGATGGATGGATGGGTGGATGGATGGATGGGGTGGATGGGTTGGATGGAAGGGATGGATGGATGGATTGGATGGATAGGTTGGGTGGATTGATGGATGGATGGATGTATTGGGTGGATGGATTGGATGGATAAGTTGGGTGGATGGTTGGGTTGGATTGACGGATGGGTTGGATGGGTTGGTTGGATGGATGGATGGTTGGGTGGATGGATAGATGGATGGATGGATAGATGGATGGATGGTTGGATAGATGGATGGATGGGTGGATGGGTTGGGTGGATGGGTTGGGTGGATTGATGGATGGATGGTTGGATAGATGGATTGATGGGATGGATGGATGGATGGATGGATGGATGGATGGATTGGGTGGATGGATAGGTTGGATGGTATGTATGGGTTGGATTTATGGATGGGTTGGATGGATGGATGGGTTGGTTGGTTGGATGATAGATGAATGGATGGTTGGATAGATGGATTGATGGGAAGGATGGATGGATGGATGGATGGATGGATGGATTGGGTGGATGGATAGGTTGGATGGATGGTTGGGTTGGATTTATGGATGGGTTGGATGGATGGATAGGTTGGTTGGATGATAGATGAATGGATGGTTGGATAGATGGATGGGTGGAGGGATGGATGGATCTTAACCCCATACACTGTAAGAAATACATCCATAGAAACAGGAAAAGGTACTTGTATTTTCTTCCAGGTGTGGAGTTTGCTAAATAAGACTATCCTCACACTGTCAGATTAAAGTCCAATCAGATGTTAGGAGCCATTCATACTGAAAAGCAGATAACTGTCACACAACTGTACGTCTTTTATTGTGAAAAACATGATTAATAGAAGCACTATCTCTCATTGGCTACCTGGCAGAATCTGAATGGGTAAAATGGAATTCATTGAAGATTCATCAAAAGATTCCATGCCGGTCTTGATCCACATTTGTATGGAAATTAAGAGATGAAATCTGACTAAACATTCTCCAAAGAATTAGACGAGTTCTACTTTCACTTCTTCAAAGTCAGCACAAAAGTTTCCCGCAGACATTAAATCCCAAGACGGACAAACTTTGACAGCCCTGACAAAGCTGTCTGCACCTATAAACACAGACCCAGCTGAGCGGACCGCACACTTATCAATACTCATAATGGCTTTCTCGCTCTTTTAGCTGCTTTTGACAGTTAATTAGAGTTGCAAAGTTAATTGACTTTGAGACTGAATTGGAATGATTCTATGACTCGCCTGCTGAATTTGCATATGCATCCTGTAGTGAGTCATTGCCAAAAAACAAAAAGGAGAAAAAAAGGCCCCGTCCCTGCCAACGATAATTTACAGCAGACGGGCCCTCTACCCTTGCCAGTCGCCGTCGAGGGCATTAGCGGACCAGAAGAACTCTGCATCTGGTTGCGCTGAACAGGCAGCGCTGATATCGTTGGCACGGCCGTTGTGTTTTATTGATATCTCAGTGACCTCTATCCGGACCCCCATAAATTGCATCCGCTTCTTTAGGTAAATAAGCCACAGCTGGGTGGGATTGCGGCAAAAGTAATACCGGTGAGAACATAAATTCTGACGACAAGATTTCCGTAGTGTGCTCTATAAATTTCCGCCTGGTGAAATGTGGGCGGTGTGGGTCGTTTCTGATTGCTCTGCTAAGTGCTAATCATCGCTTTGAGTCTGGTTCATTTTAATATGCTGTAAAAACCCTGGGCATTGCAGCAGCGGCCGGTCGCATAGATGCCTGCTGGCTGATTTAGCTGTGAGGACTTAAACGTCTCTCTCAGCAAACATTCACTCACATTGTTTTTAAAAATGTCTTCCTCAACTAGATTGAGCAGATTTCTCCTGGTTTCTGGGATTAAATGATAAACAATCTATGAGGTAATTTCATAGGTGTCTCCTCTTTCAGAAGGGATTTCAACAATGTATCAAACTTTCCTCTGATTTTATAAGGTCAAATTATTTCTTATCATATACTTCCAAGACCAAATAATATCAGCTAAGCTATTTACATTAATTTTAAGGAGTAATTAATCCTGTATGATTCATTATTTTTAAATAGAGTTTTACATAAAATATAATACATTTTGGTGGTATTTAATTTAATCACATTTTAGGTTACACCAGACATGTTCACAAGTCCCTGCGGTCCAAGTCAAGTCAAGTCAAGTCAAGTCAAGTCTCAAAGTCTCTGAGGTCCAAGTCAAGTCTCTGAGGTCCAGGTCAAGTCCAGTCTCAAAGTCTCTGAGGTTCAGGTCAAGTCTCTGAGGTCCAAGTCAAGTCTCTGAGGTCCAAGTCAAGTCTCAAAGTCTCTGAGGTCCAAGTCAAGTCAAGTCTCAAGTCTCTGAGGTCCAAGTCAAGTCTCTGAGGTCAAGTCAAGTCTCAAGTCGAGTCAAGTCAAGTCAAGTCAAGTCAAGTCAAGTCAAGTCAAGTCAAGTCAAGTCAAGTCAAGTCTCAAGTCTTTGAGGTCCAAGTCAAGTCAAGTCTCAAGTCTCTGAGGTCCAAGTCAAGTCTCTGAGGTCCAAGTCAAGTCTCAAGTCTTTGAGGTGCAAATCAAGTCTCTAAGGTCCAAGTCAAGTCAAGTCTCAAGTCTCTGAGGTCCAAGTCAAGTCTCAAGTCTCTGAGGTCCAAGTCAAGTCTCAAGTCTTTGAGGTGCAAATCAAGTCTCTAAGGTCCAAGTCAAGTCAAGTCTCAAGTCTCTGAGGTCCAAGTCAAGTCTCAAGTCTCTGAGGTCCAAGTCAAGTCTCTGAGGTCCAAGTCAAGTCTCAAGTCTTTGAGGTGCAAATCAAGTCTCTAAGGTCCAAGTCAAGTCTCAAGTCTTTAGGGTCCAAGTCAAGTCTCAAGTCAAGTCTTTGTTCAATTTTTTGCAATATTATTTTCAGCTAGTAATAATTAACCGTGTATTGAACTATCAAAACAGATTACTTTTACTTTAAAATTGTATAATAAAGCATACAAAATATGACTTAAATCATTACTATTACTTTCCAACTTTATACAAAATTATACCATTTAGAACCACCTCAAAGGGGAAAAAAGTGCTGTGTATTTTGAGCTATTTGAGTTGCCGTAGTTTGCTGTAGATCTCAAGCTATGCTGGATAATGTAGTCTTCCAGTGAGTGCCAGCGGTAACAAAGCCTGTGTATAGACGAGCGTTACAGTAAACGACACACAGAACTACATCTCCATCTGCGTGTCTCATTTGTGGAAATGAGTCTGACAGGGTCATAAATTGCATATGAAAGTGTTTGTGCATAATATTGATTAACAACATGTACTTACTATAGGGTTAGGATTTGGTTTAAGGTTAGTTACTTGTAATTATGCATAATTAACTGTTATTACTATAGTGAGTACATGTAACGTATAACAAGGACATGGTAAAATAAAGTGTTATTTTATTTTTCAAATCTTTAATTAAATCCCTCAGAAGTTCATGCTTTGGATTAAAATAATTATAATATAATTTAAACGATTGTTGTCTGCTTCATTGTATTAATTTCAATGAACTCAAATTTTAAGGCAACCAGGTTACTTACTTCTTTAAGTTAAACTAACAATATAGTTAATATACAGTGTGTGTGTGTGTGTGTGTGTGTGTGTGTGTGTATATATATATATATATATATATATATATATATATATATATATATAATAGTAACACAAAGTGCATATATACACTCTACAGAATGTTGTGCACTGTTTCGCACATTGGCTAATTCTTTATAAATAAAACTTGTATTTACCTTATCCTCGTCTTCATCTTCCCCAAACCCCAGCGTTACAATCACTGGGTTAAAACAACCAAATTGCTGGGTTTGTCCATATTCAACCCAACTTGGGTTGTTTTTAACCCAGCATTTTTTAGAGTGTATACATATGGTAATTTTTGTTCAAATCTTGAATTAAATCCTTGAGAAGTGCAACGCTGTGCATCAAAAAGTGTTTTGGAGCATCAGTTAGAGCACCTACATTTGCTCCAAATTAAATTGATGTTAATAACTGTCACTTCATGTATTGATTCATGTCACTGAAGTGTTTAAAGAGTTTACAGTCCTATAGCTCACTCGTCTGTGACTCTGAGAAGCATTTGCCTTGATTCTGAGTTTTTAGTCATGTTACTGTGCAATCGAACATTTGCGTTAAAGAAAACAGCAGACAAAAGAGATTCGCCATGTCATAATTCAACCCAGTTCGTGTTTGTACTATTTTAAGAGCACATTTTACTGAACATTTACATTTTACTAAAGCTTGTAAGGGAGTGGAGATTAGCGAACGGTTAATTGCCTCCTACTTCTCAAAAGGAGGAACATCTGAGACAAAGTTGCAACTATAGCTGAGAAGTCTTATGAAGGAGTTGTGAAAGAGCAGGATTCAAACAGAGCTTGTGTGTTTGTTTGTTGTGTTGATGTTGTTTGTGGTCTTTGCTTATTCATTCAAATCTCCCAGTAAACTGACTGTGACTCTGTGTAATGTTCTGATGTCTCACTGACGGATGCAGTTTGCACAAAGTACAGACGCAGAAATCCGAGTGCGGGAATCCAGCAGTAAGTAAGCGTCCTTTCCTCTGTACTCTTAACTAGATCTTAACATGATGAAGTTTGAAGCATTACCCATGGAGGCTTTGCTGTAATTGAATTTAGTTGTTTCTAATCTCCTCTCTGCTCCTGTGCCGCTCGCGGTGGCTAATTGAAACGCCACGGCCAGTATGGGCCGCGTTTGTGATGCGAGCCGTGACGGCTCTGCCACCTCCAGAGCGCCGTTTGAGCGAGGTTGCTTAGCATCCAGACAACTGAGAGATTTCACTACCGGCTCTGAATGCATGATGAAGATGAAATCATTCACGGCTCCAGGCTAAAGATATGACTGGACTGATCTACCATGGTGCTGAAAGAGCTAGTTTTAACAATGTCATTTTCTGACTTAGCATAGATTCACTGTGATATATATATATATGCAAAGGTTTCAAGAAAACAAACGTGAAGGACTTTTATTAATGTATTTCTGGTTGAAGCACTGACTGAGTGATGACATGACAGATGATACATTTCAATAAGCTGTACTGTATCTTCCAACATACTTTCTGAAGTTCTTAATTATTTCATGCTATAACTAATAGTAAAGTGGAAGAGATGACTACTGAATGATTCGGCTACATCTGTCATGCCACATTTAGGGCCGGATTTACTAACAGCTTGCTTTGGCCGTTTTTTTTTTATAGGATTTACTAAAGTCACGCAGTGAAGAATTAGCGCTGAAAAGGCGTGGACAGGGTTATTTTTGCAGCTGATCTTATTGCATATGCATTTGTAGGAGTTTCCCTTTAAGACAGTATTTATGTGAGGAGATTGTTTAAATGAATCATGCAAGATTTTACTGGTGTTTGCGCCATTATTTACGACCAAAAAAGCATGTCTTAAACAAGACACTAACTGGTAGATTGTGTTGGTCATTATGGAAATAATCCGGCTGTGTCTGTGTTCTTTAATTTGCGTGTCATCAGCGAATCACTCCCATCAGCGCTTTTGTGGAATTGCGCTCTAACGCTAATTAGCCTGTTTATTAAATCTGGCCCTTAATGTCATAACAACATTTATTGCTTGATTTCATGATAAAATGGAAGGAATTTGAAAGCTAAGACTTCTTATCAGAAGTAATAAAGCACAAAGTTATTTGCGATTATTGGATTGGAGGGGTGTTAAAAGGGAAGGGATACAATTGTCCCTGATCATCGGCTGATCCGATTGATTTGATCAGCCATTATAGATTATTGGTCGATTCATTGGTGCATCCCTAATATATATATTTCAATCATGACAACTCTCTAAATCATTTTAGCATGTAATTAAATATGGCAGTGCTAATGTGTTTGGTCTTAGCGGATTGCTACGCTGATGCTGCTGCAGAGCCAGTATGGACTAAGAGATACACAGAAACGCTGCTGTTAGCATGTAAGATCTACTGCATGAATAGACACACATAAATCCTGTTCTAGGCAGGTGGAGCTGGGGAGGTGGAGGAGTCAGAAGATCTCTGATAGTGCGCTGCAGGACTAGCTTACAGTAAACAATGAACCAGACTATTTAAATGTCGAGCAGGCAATCTCATTGGCTGCATATATTAGGGGTGTAATGTTACACGTATTCGTACAGAGAATTTTCGGTACATGTCTTTCTGTTCGGTACACATGTGTACCATGTGAGTTGTAGCCCATTAACCACCAATAATCGCAATAAGCTCTGTTTTGTTACTTTCTATAAGAAACAAAGTCCCATCTATCAAATTCTGTCCATTTTATCATGAAATTCAAACAATAAATGCATTTTTGATGCTCTTTAAAACCCCAAGTTTTAAGCACCGGCGCAACCAACTCGCTTTTTTTCTTATCAGTGCAAAAGACATTCAAAATACTCCGTTGATTTTGGTCATTCAGGTCAAGTGTTATACATCATTATAATCTGTTAAGTTTCTACTTTTATTTGTGTACACTCACAATGAAAACAAAATGTTGTTCTTTTTGCAAAATAAAGAAAACAAACATGATGCGCGATCAGCAGCCTCTCTCTCAATTAAGTCCAATCTGATTCTCTTCAGAAAATGAGCTGTAACTTAGTGAATACTTGTCACACAAACATGAGACATATGTCTAAAAAAAAATTGAAATATCAGGTTTTACGAAAACATTTTCTCTGTTTGAAAAGAGAGAGATATCAGTTGTTTCGCCAGCCTCTTCATTATCTGCTAATGCGGCCACACCCATGGAGCGTGCCATTCTTTTGAAAGTCAAATACTGACGTGATCCACGAGAGTACCCCCACGCACATCAACTCGAATAAACACACCAAGTTTAGTGCATGTACTTTACATAATTTTGAGACGCGGTGAGGAATAATCCTGGAATAATTTACCTCAGAAGAAAAGCTGTTTAATTTCAGATCACAGTGTAATCGCCTCAGTTCAAGCGGCAGCAAGGCCCACAAATTAACACAATCTTCTCTTCCTCTTTAGTTACAGAATAAACATAAATGAACAATTGAAGGTATGTTGAAAGATACAGTACTTGCTGAAACGTATCATATCTCATGTAATCGCTAAACCGTAAATGGCGGAAAGACGTCAATAAAACAGCTTGTAAACAATATGTCACCTAGCATTTACCTCAGATAAGTCATTCAGTGTCCACAGCTTGGTAGTTCGCCAGAAACTCTAAATATATTTCACTAAAGATATGCACATATTATATATATATATATATATATATATATATATATATATATATATATATATATATATATATATATATATATATATATATATATATATATATATATATATATATATATATATATATATATATATATATATACTGTATATATATATATATATATATATATATATTCATTATATTTTACTGTCTTGATTATTTAATGTATATGTTTAATGTATGTTGAAATAAATCTGTCATGAAAACAAGTTTTGACGGCCATTGTGTAAATTAATGTATTTTAACAACATCATTTTATAATCAGATTTAGAAGTTAATGCAAAAACTGCCCTATATGCAACATCTTTGCATACAATTTTTATGTGAGTGTTATTGATTATTATATCTAAAAATAAATAGCATCTGAATTAAATAGTTTGGTTTCTGTTTTTAATTGTAATCTTTAATATTATATTCATGTGCACTTAAGGGCTCCCTATAAATGGTTTACAGAATTAGCAAAGATACATTTTTGCATCCTTTTTTTAACCACTGTTTAATAAAAAAGCTGGACCAAACTTGTACCGAGTGACTTCAAACCCGAGATATGTACTGAACCATCATTTTTGTGTACCGTTACACCCCTAATATATACAGAATACAGTACCCTTGAATAATGGTTAAAGTTTTGTACAGGCATTACATTTTCATCAGAAAATATATAAATAAATAAAAGTCTAGTTATTTATGTGATTGGCATCATTAGTGGCATATGAATTACAGACAGCAGGAATAATTCAACATTAATTGGTTGTGTCTTCATAATTTGTGCGTTGCTCTGGATAAAAGCATCTGCTAAATGTAACTGTCTGCTGCTGTCCGTGGGGCTGAATCACCACTCAAATGAACAGAATCCATCACGATAAGAGCACTACAGATTTACCGGCGGATTTTATGCTCCACAAAATGGAAAGTTCCTGAATTTACTCCAGAAATCTCATTGGGCTTGTGAGAGAGACAGTCCCGGACACATCAAAGCGTGTTTCATTGATGTTCGGTTGCAACCACACAAACACCGGAGGAACAGGAAAAGACAATGTCATTGACTTTCAGTTAGTTTACTCATACTTCATGTTTCATTAGGCAGATATTGCCTTCTCCCGAGAACACTCGCTCCATGGGTTGTTGCTGGGAATGAGCGCACATTAATGAGCAATGGCTTCTTGGATACTTAATCTTCATAGTCCTCTGCCACAGCCAAAATAAATACCATCTTAACGTTTGATGAGAGTTTGCTTCTGCTCACCTCATGCTAAGAGCGGACGAGCGCATCTTTAATAATGCACGGCTACCAGCACGAAATATCGCAGAAATTCCCCACCTCTTGGTGCATGTGCCGTGCTTGTTGTATTGTGTAATAAAGAAGATAGATTGGAAGTGTGCTTTGCAGAAACGGGTGAGGGGGGAGCGAGTCTTTGATGTGGTATGTTTATTCAAATTAAAACCATCTCGAGCCAAGTACAGTTCTAATCGGCCAGACAGCCGATGTGAAAATCAAAATGCAAAGCAGCATGTCAAGCATATCTATAAAAGAGCATGCATGCAGCGAGTGTAGGGGCTCTCAGCGCTGTTTTTCATTTGCACAGCCTACAGACTGCTGGAGCCAGCGGGTACACACACACACACACACACACAGTAAACACCTCCGCAAAAACACATAGCCCACACTTGTGGATGGATGCTATTCAATTATCTGTTACATCAGCCGCATGACTCATAAAATGATGTGAGCACACTTTTATTCTGGATAAGAAAAATATCAAGTCAATATCTAATCTACCTTAGTGTACCCTTCGCCACCCCAAAAACATTAAATCACAAGTTTAAAAATGAAACAGACGAGGGAGTTCCAGGCCTCCTCGCAGCAACTGGAGCAAGATAATGCTTTTAATTTTTGATTTACATGATTCCTGGAGTGTAATGCTTCAAAAGGGTAATGGTAAAATATTCCATTAGGAAGGAACAAACATGGCAAAACACACAAAACCAGCCTGAGCTCAACAAAATGTGAATATCATGCTGGGTTATCATTACCATCGTTCTTCGGCAAGAAAACCCATTAAAGACAAACATCTTACAAATTATGGCCTTATTTCCATTTATCCAAGGCGAAGCTGATCTAGCCTGACTTCAAACAGAGCTCAGTGCACGTCTGCTAATGTAGACATACTGTATACAGCATGTGTGAAGTCTTAGGCGAAGTTCGTCACATTAACTGCGGACATTTATTTGCTTTGAAATAAATGTCACTTGCTTTGATATTTTGCTGTCTAATGCGGTGACATTTATATTTATGAAGTGTGACTCTTTTTTTGGGGCGGCTGATATCCTGGTGCTATTATTAATCAACCAGAGCCTTGTGATGTCACCCCTGTTACGTGAACTAATTTGATATTTTGTTCTAATCTTTTCACCTGATTCCTTAATAATAATAACAAATATAGCTGCGAGCATCAATTATCAGGGTTCAATCGCTCTAGGCCTTTAAGCTCATTCATAAAAAGGTATTATGCTTTATTTAGCAAGCCTGTTAACCACTTAGATCATAGATAGAAAAGACCATTTACAGCCAATATAGGCAACTTAATGATAAAATATAGTAGTTTTAAAGCGTTTTAACAGTTATCGAAGTTGAGCCAAATACCTAGGACTAGTTTGCGAAAGTAGGTTTTTGAAATAATCTCTAATATTTAACGAACGGTTCGATTGACAGTGGTGGTCCTAGAGGCAAAGTTGCTCAGAATGAGGAGTTCTACCATATGGTATGAATGTCGCAGGCATGTGCGAAGAATCCTTTACGTGAAAAACGTGAAGGCACCCCCCGGTGGCTGATTTATTTCTAATTTCTCACAGGCCTCTAAGGCCATGAATCAAACAGGCCCAGTTTCGTTGTGATCGTCCTCCATTAACCTTGAACTTCATTGGCGATGGCGGACGTGTTTTTCGAGATAGACGAATGTCCTCGTGGACAATCATGGCACCTTGGACAAGGACACCACATGCCAGTTTTCAGGTTAATCGGACTGACTGTTGCGTAGCTATAGCGTGTTTAGTTTTTTTCATTTTATAGCGCCACCAAGTGGCCAGTCGCCTTGTCCTTTTTCACGCGACCACAGACTGAGCCCGTACAAAGATGTACCAAGTTTGGTGAAATGATCTCATTTCGTTCAAGAGGGATAGCCATTTTTAGTAAAAGTGAACGTTTTGGCGTTCCGTCTCTTTTTGCAGTCGTTTGGTGCAGAAAAAAAATCGGGTGAAAAACCTGGGACTAGTTTGCAAAAGTAGCTTTTTCTGAAAATCGAAAATACTCAAATATTTCGCTGATCCAACCAGATATGCGTTTGTTCGTCTTGAGCCAATGTTTAGGAGTTATGAGCCATTACATATATTACATACAGGCCGATTGTGGCGAGGCTTGGTGGTGTTGTAGACGGGGTGAGTACGACCATCCCTCAAAGTTTCAAATCTCTACGACTTGCGGTTTGCTCTGCCCGATCACGTTTAGGGGAACATGCTGATACTTGGAAACTCAAACAATTACAATTGGGTTTCAGCGCTATGCTCTGGAACCCCTAATAATAACAATAAATGGCCTTATCTTATACCCAGTGCAATGCGACGCAAGTGTTTTTTGCTAGTTTCAGCCCGACGCAGTTTTCATTTTCACGTCCACGTTGATCAAATATCAAATGCACTGGCACCATCTGTTCGCCCATGGGCGTCTGGTCTGTAAACCAGGTGTGTTCAGGAGCATTGTTGGCGTGTTGCTATTTTGAGAAACTGAAAACGACTGCGCCATTGACCAACAAAAACCTGCTCTAAAGTCAATAGCGCAGTATTTGTTGTGATATTTAAAGGGCGTGTTATTAATAT
Organism: Gobio gobio; assembly: GCF_949357685.1. NCBI lineage: Eukaryota > Metazoa > Chordata > Actinopteri > Cypriniformes > Gobionidae > Gobio > Gobio gobio. Next base: position 6,017,631 of record NC_137109.1, on the reverse strand, counting down.
GAGCCTATAAGCGGGTGAGGGCGTGGCATACTTTCAGACTATATCAATAAACCCCGCCCTCAAGACTGATTGACAGTTGACTGTGTTAGGCATCGGAAATGCAAGTGCAAAGGGGATTGCGATTCCATTTGAATTTTGTGAGGGTTGTGGCAGGACACGGAGGAAGTGAAATAGCAAATGGGTGATTTTCTATTGCTATTCCAATGGCAGTGTCATAACTCGTAAGTCACTGTAAATGCAATTGCAAATGGACTTTGCATTTCCATTTGAAATTTGGCAGACATGTTACTTACACGGAAAAGAAAATTCAAACGCAATTGCAAATCACACATTTGTGTTTCCATTATGTCACAACATATGCGTGCACAAACTGGAAATGCAATTCACCCTTCGCCGCGAGTTTGATTGACAGGCGATCTGACCAATCACATCGCCGAATCTGCCGGTTTGTCCGACAAAGCAGTCAGGAGAGTTAGTAGATTAACGTCGGTGGACTTGAACTTGGAAAAACGGTGTGTACTGACGTCTTTCCGCGGTTGAAACAACATTTCTTTCAGTGTTCATTCATGTTTATTTCATGCTTATCAATGAACTAGAAGGAAGAGATGATGGGTTCACGAGCAGCTTTAACTGAGGCGCAACAGCGATCACCACACATTAAAGAGCCACAAAACGCTATTTGTGATTTACATTTCTTTAAAAAAAGACAACATTTTAAAGTTGAGACTTTGTTTCATATCAAAAGTAACTTGCTCTCTCCTGTCTGTCGGCGTGTTGTCAGTGTCCTCTTTGCTCAGCGCCTCAGCGATGTATTTTCTCTACGTGAGAACATGTGTGTGTGGTGTGAGAGGACCATGGCGTGTCGGACATAGCAACAGTAACTAAAGGGGGCGGGTCTTTGTGACCAGTCAATTGCAATTACTTTGAATATTGTCTGGAATATCATTTCATACAACTGGCTTTTAAAGGGAAAGGGAGATGAGACTCTGATTGGTTTATTGCACGTTACACCCAAAACACACACATGACTCATTAAGAGATGAGGCACAACCCTTTTGGACCATGCGACTGACACGCCGACCGTTTTTTCCGTCGTTAAACTAGCAAAAGTGGATTTGGACACACCCTAAGAACACCTGCGCCATGCGCTTCAGACCCTTAAAAGTTTGTGAGATCTACAAAGTGCTTACTGGATATTAGTACATATAACAAAATTCCATTGTTACAAAGAAGCCATGATAAATAAATAAAATTTGCTTCTTTAAGTAAACCCCCATGCTGCAAATGAATTATACAGCAACTAAATGTCATTTTCCCGAGAAGGGAAGGTTTCAGGATCTAAAATGCAAAACAAAATCTAATATAATATTGTTTGCCCAGTGTGTGATGTGAGCAAATGTCAACACTAATTCAACCAATGTGTTTGTTCAGTCTCATTAATCTCATATTTTCATGTTAATTATGCCAGATTGATGCATGTCTCCTCATGCTGATGCCATATTAAGCAGTCGCTCCTCATAATTTCCGCCATCGCCTTGTAATGTTCTCGGCATGTTGCATGATTGCTCACAAACATTTCACGTCTGCTTGTTACATACGCCACCTCACAGTAATCGGCCGTGTTGCTGGCTGTTTAAAGCAAAGAGCAGGTCATTTTGTCTTGTATAACATTTCTAATGAAAAAAAAAAGTGCTCCCAGCTGTAATTTCATGGTTGCCGGAGCTGGTAGTGGGCAGGTGAGCGAATGGCCTTATTCCAGGTTCAGTTAGCAGTGGACATTACAAAGCAATCCAGCTCTTTATAGTTACCACTATACATCTCTAAACATGCGTCTGACAAGAGACACATGCGCTCACCTTAGAATAGCTCTGAGCTGTTTTTCCACCTGGAAAGTGGAAAATTAGCTATTTGTCCTCCGAGGCGATATAACACATCATTGCATTGAGGATCTCAGGACCACTGTGGTGCCGCAGAGCAAAATAAAGGGCCTGTTTTTCTACTGTCCTGTTTTTAAAAATAAGCTTCTCCGTGTCCTTAGGCCTTGTCTCAAGTGTCCTGAGCTGTCATCGTGTCACAGCTGATTAATTCCACCTCGTGCATAATTTATCATCTGATGCAGCGAGACAGGAGATGCTGGTGTCAAAGATCTACTGTACAGCTGATCATTTTTGGACTGTCACATCAGTGGACTTGACAATCAATTACAGACTTGGTCTTTAAAGGTACACTATGTCTATTTTTTTGTTGGTCAAAATTAACTACATTTCAATAGCAGCATGTGCAATGTCAAATACAGGGATCGTTGTTGATCCATGAACGCAGCGGATCAATTGCAATGTTTAACCATCAAAGAGTTAAAGTTTTTGCATGTATTTTTAAGTCCTGTCAGTTTAAACATCAAGCGCAAGAAGATGCGCGCACACAGAGCCACAAATTCAGATTTCTCTCTTCTTGTTTTTAAGCTTGAACGGACATGCGCACGCAAACTTAAGACAAAATAACCGTCTTGGGAGTATCTTTGTAAACACAGTCGGTAAACATAGGATGCGTTGAGAAAGAAAACAGAAGCGTATCATTATATTGGATCTGTGAATTCTTCTTAAAGTGACAGCAGCCTTATCTACATCTGTATGTTACACCAATGAGGTGAGACACTACAGGTGAATAGGGATTTTTTTGTATCACTGATATCACTGTGAAACTTCTCCAGTTTATTACTGACATAAACATAAGTAAAAAATGTATTTCAAGTTTTGTGTAAATTAATGTTAATTTGCATACATTTCCAAAAACAAAATCTGGAAATTGTAAAGGACCAATTCCTGGTTCTATTTGTTGACATATTAGATGAAAGGGCTTTTACTGACGTGATTCTGGGTATATTATTTTGTGCTTTAGTAAATTAGAGAATACTGTCAATAGCCTTAAAAAATATATTTTTTCACCATGTTTTTTGGAGTAAAAGGACCTATAACTCAGGATAGGAATGATATATCAACAAATCCCTCTGTAAAAGCCTTCGGAATATAGTTCTCCAAAACTGCAGCTCTTGTGGGGTGTTCCCGGTCTGCAGTGGTCAGTATCTATCAAAAGAGCTCCAAGGAAGGAACAGTGAAGAACTGGCGACAGGGTCATGGGTGGCCAACGCTCATTGATGCACGTGGGGAGCGATGGCTGGCCCATGTGGTTCAATCAAACAGATATGCTATATATATATATATATATATATATATTGTCGCTGCCCGATGAAACTCACGTATGTCCAAAACGCTTACTTTTCAGGAAGTGAAAAAAACACCGTATTTCAAAAACAGTTGAATGTAGCGTTGTCATACTTGGTACGGCATCTTTACATGTAACCATATTCTTGTCAGTGTAATGATATAATCCACATTTGACCAAAATTGAGTTTAAATGGACATACGTGCATATTTTACAGTAACGGTGGTCGATACGCGTTCTTCCGATCATTAATTTGAATGGCCAAGTCGCGTTTCATATTGACAGAGGAATACGTGCTGGACATTCTCAGCCTCTGGCATGCGGTGATAGCAGTATGAGTGAGGCATGTTCTAGTGACAATCATGACAGTAGCATTACAGGCTATAGTTTGATCAGTTTGACTAAGAAAAAAAAGGCTGAATCTAAGGGCCCCTCCACACGGAGACGCGTATCACTGTATACGTATACATTTTTTATCGTATTGGCGTTTCGTCCACACGGATCCGGCATTTTGGGAGACTGAAAAACCGCTATTTTTTTTAAAAACCGGGTCCTAAAGTGGATAAAACTGAAAACGACACCCAGCCAATCCGTATATTTTGTGAAACGGTGATGTCATCACACCACGTCCTGCGCAGGGAAGACTTAAAGGGGATACAACTACGGGCACTGGGCATGCGCACATCAATACTGCGTTGTTTAATTACTGTATTTGCATTATTGTAAGGGTATGTTTAGGGTTGGGGTAGGTGTGTGCGTTAATAAAACACATCTGGTAAGTAGCAAATTTATTTATTGTTATTTTATTGTGAGATTTTACCTCACCCTTCGACTGTTGCCATACCCCTTCTAGCACAACTCTTCTTCTCCGTTTTTAGTGTATTTCTGTGGCAGAATTACAGTGCCACATACTGGCCTGGCATGTAAACTACATCGTTTTGAGCTGTTTTCATGCTCTCGTGTGTACGCGGATATTTCTTGAAACGAGGGGAAAAAAAAGATCGGATAGGGAAAGTTCTGGCTTCGTGTGGACATGGCCTTATCAATGAGACCGAGTTTATTTACATACTAGCAAGCAAACTAATCTGTGAAGAACTAGATTAGAACTAAACTGTGGAGAGCTTCAATGTCGTACTTTAGGCTATCCAGTGCTGAGCTTCGATGAAACTTCACGAGACCGGCGAGACCGGCGAGATGCTTCCACAGGGCGGGAGATACGCGGCGTGATTGACAGCTTTGACACCAAATGGATATACGTGAAAATCAGATGACGTGATTTCACAACTTTTCATTGGCCATTTAGATATGTGAAGCATGCTGTATACGGAAATGAACCTGGACATTCAATCCGTCGAAAAATCTCAAAATCGGCAAAATGGACTTACGTGGTTTTAATCGGACAGCGACGATATATATATCCAGTTATCCAGCGTTAGTTCTGGCAGGTCACGTTAGTCAAGCTTGCATCAGCTGACTGTCAGTGGATCACATCTACCTATAGGAACACGACGTCGATCACAGCATAAGCTCCTTCAGTATTATCAGCTGCTATCGCGTTCTTCAGAGCTCATTTACCCTCCTCCATCCCCAGCTCTACCTCTCGTCCAGTCACGATTTGGCATTCTGATTTCCCTCGAATCAGACAAAATTTCTGAATTAGGTTTTACATTTTAATATTGACATTTATGATATCTGCAATACATCGTTGCTTCTGTTCTGTTTACCCTAGGGGGCTTATTGCTGCTATCCCTGCTCTTATCCATGCTAGGCTGCATTTATGTGAAGGGAGTTCTTGCCAAGAACAAAACCATACCGCCAATCTAAACTATATGCTAATTGACTATCACTTTGACGATAGGGATCCTGACAGATATATATATATATATACTCATCTAAAGGATTATTAGGAACACACACTAATACTGTGTTTGACACCCTTTCGCCTTCAGAACTGCCTTAATTCTATGTGGCATTGATTCAACAAGGTGCTGAAAGCATTCTTTAGAAATGTTGTCCCATATTGATAGGATAGCATCTTGCAGTTGATGGAGATTTGTGGGATGCACATCCAGGGCACGAAGCTCCCGTTCCACCACATCCCAAAGATGCTCTATTGGGTTGAGATCTGGTGACTGTGGGGGCCATTTTAGTCCAGTGAACTCATTGTCATGTTCAAGAAACCAATTTGAAATGATTCGAGCTTTGTGACATGGTGCATTATCCTGCTGGAAGTAGCCATCAGAGGATGGGTACATGGTGGTCATAAAGGGATGGACATGGTCAGAAACAATGCTCAGGTAGGCCGTGGCATTTAAACGATGCCCAATTGGCACTAAGGGGCCTAAAGTGTGGCAAGAAAACATCCCCCACACCATTACACCACCACCAGCCTGCACAGTGGTAACAAGGCATGATGGATCCATGTTCTCATTCTGTTTACGCCAACTTCTGACTCTACCATCTGAATGTCTCAACAGAAATCGAGACTCATCAGACCAGGCAAAATTTTTCCAGTCTTCAACTGTCCAATTTTGGTGAGCTTGTGCAAATTGTAGCCTCTTTTTCCTATTTGTAGTGGAGATGAGTGGTACCCGGTGGGGTCTTCTGCTGTTGTAGCCCATCCGCCTCAAGGTTGTGAGTGTTGTGGCTTCACAAATGCTTTACTGCATACCTCGGTTGTAACGAGTGGTTATTTCAGTCAAAGTTGCTCTTCTATCAGCTTGAATCAGTCGGCCCATTCTCCTCTGACCTCTAGCATCAACAAGGCATTTTCGGCCACAGGACTGCCGCATACTGGATGATTTTCCCTTTTCACACCATTCTTTGTAAAGCCTAGAAATGGTTGTGCGTGAAAATCCCAGTAACTGAGCAGATTGTGAAATACTCAGACCGGCCCGTCTGGCACCAACAACCATGCCACGCTCAAATTTTCTTAAATCACCTTTCTTTCCCATTCCGACATTCAGTTTGGAGTTCTTTGGATTGTCTTGACCAGGACCACACCCCTAAATGCATTGAAGCAACTGCCATGTGATTGGTTGATTAGATAATTGCATTAATGAGAAATTGAACAGGTGTTCCTAATAATCCTTTAAGTGAGTGTATATATACACAAACTCACACACATTTTATAGTTATTCCATCTGTTATGCTAGAAAGTAACATAATCACACAAATCAGTGTTTAAACTGTATTCAGGCAGACATTAACAGGGTTTGTACCCTTTTCTAAACCATTCTATAATATTTAATTTATAAATGAAAAGGGAACAGGAATACAATTCTTAGTTAATTGAGGGAAGTGCCAGAGAAGCACATATATGAACAGGGAAGTTAATAATAGATGAAAGGGCAAGGGTTAAAAAGGCTGTCCCTTTAAAAGCCATTCATTGACCGTGTGAACATGATATGGCCATTTCCTCTTCCCGAGGTTGACTAATGAAATAGAGCGATGATCTAACTAAGTGTGGTCATCTAATCATCCCATTCACAGGCGCCTTGGCCCCTGTGCCACCCATCTCTGCCAACTGTGCCAGGCCGCATTCATCCCTCGCGTTACACTGAAAGCCGCTAAACAGGCTCATTATTGTGAATTATGGGAGTTTAATGCAGAGCCAATGGCCTTCATTTAGAGCATCCTTTTGAGATTCTTCAATGAGCTGCAGGGAAGGTCTCTGTGTCTCAACATTAAACCCATTCAACGGCTTCCTTCCATTCACAGCCTTCACAAACACGTTCATCACTCCGCATTGTGCCTTCCCATTGATTCTGTCCGACACTGGACGCACTACAGAGTGCATGAAGTGACTCAAGGGTACAGCGGCAGCATAACGCACATTAATGGAGGACATAAAATATGTATTTTTATATGTAGTTCATGTGGGGGATGTCTGACCTGTCCCCGTGGTGGGTCGCTAAACTTAGCATACATGAGGAATAATTCATTCTGGCATCAGAAACTCTCAGTACAGATGCAAATGAATAACGTAACTGTTACAACTGCTGACAATCATAGCATCTGGTGTTAAACAGAGGTCACTGGAGTGTGTGCTGCGTCAAAAGTGTGTAATGACTAATTAAGAAGTGTGTACAGAAATCACTTCTAAAAATAGAGAATAGTGAATTGCAATGCATACCACGGTTATGGACTCGCCAGGTTTGTTATGAACTATTAAAAACATTTTTATTATTTTAAAGAAGGCTGAAATAAATTCTAATAAAAATACTAATTTCATTATTGATATCTGCCGATAGATTGATTTTCGTCAGGAAAACACCCTCTCCTGACTAATGCTGTACAAGGAACCCTCTCATTTGTTAACCCTTATCTTTTATACATTACTTCAATATTCAAGGTTAAAGTTAACAACAGAGCCCGAACTATTATATTTATGTACAAAAAATAATAAATTACACAAATTAAAACTGAAATGTTTGTATTCAACTCAGTTGCACATGAGGTAGTTTTCATAAACAATTAAATTTATTCAAACACATATAATTAACAGTAAATAAGCTCCTCTTTAGTGTTTTATATAGCTAAATAATGACCTGTGGACATTGGGTAACTTTCAAAGGAAAATAACATTGCGTGACATTGTTCAAAAGCTGTTATCTTTCTGCGGTTGAAACACTGATTGAGGGAGACGGGATACATTTCGGTAAGTTGAACTGTATCTTCCAACATACCTTCTGATGTTCATGTTTTTTTTCGTGCTATAATTTGTATTAAAGAGCAAGAGACTCATCTGTCAAGTCACATTTTAAGAGTGTCAAAAAGGCATTTAAGGTTTGAATTTCCTGATAAAATGGACAGCATTTGAAAGCTGTCTTAACTTGTCTTAACTTGTTCAGCTTCCTCACCCACCTCGAATCTGAAGGCGAGATATGCCTCGTCATATTTTCGTGTCTGACGACCGCACCTTAACAGTGGTGAAATTTCGTTTCAAATAGCATACAGTTTCTGAATGTTGTTTATACACTGAACAAAATTATAAAGACCTAAGACTTTTTCTATGTACACAAAAGGCGTATATTTCTCTCAAATGTTGTTGACAAATCTGTCTAAATCTGTGTTAGTGAGCACTTCTCCTTTGCTGAGATAATCCATCCAACTCACAGGTGTGGCATCTCAAGATGCTGATTAGACAGCGTGATTATTGCACAGGTGTGCCTTATGGTGTGTTCACACCGGACGCGAATAAATCGCACAAATCACACTATTCACGCGTAGTTGGATGCTTGAACATTTTGAGTTTACTCGCTTCATTCGCGTGTGACATTCACTTCACAACAGACGCGAATTCGTGTCTTTTTTGTAAAAATACTTCTGTTAATGTGTGTCAAAATATAATTTAAAGACTTTTTCAGGTGATTAATGTAGTTGTTTAAAGCTCAAATCTGTGGTTTATTTATAAAAAGAGTGCCTATTTGAACATTTTATCTAGCGTTTTCGGAGTTGTGAGCTCCAGTGGATCAGCTCAGCGCTCATTAACCCCGGCGAGAGCAGCCTTTCCTCGGCCAGTCCTTCTGCCGTCTGCCGCTGGCTCTGATGTCTCTGTGGTGTCTCCAGCTATAATTCGTCTTGTGTAGATGTAACGGCCGATCTTTGGTCTCATGGATCTATAATTTGTTCCCTGGCAAATCGCTTAGGCTGAGGGCAAAGTGAAGTTTCATTACTTTTTTATTTTTAGGCTATTTAACTTTACGTTATTGTTGTAGCCGACTAGCACTGACTTTGAATGTTTGACTGAATTGTTTGCTTTATTTCATGTATAGCTTATTATACCTTTTACTTATACTTTTGTATTATTGATCATACATTTGTTAAACTTGCATTTAACAAAGAGAGACTGGGTTGTGTTTCATGTCATTTAATTTTATCACAGTGATAATCATATGCACACTTGTCTGAACCACATTAATATATGATTTTCTCCTCATTGTTGTCACTAGTAGAGCAAGCTCCTGATTGGTTAACGCGGCACGAATATCCTCCAAAGTTCAGATTTTTCAAGTCAAACGCTCAATTTGCGCAGCCGAATGTCTATTCGGGTCTTTGTGTTGACTTAACATGTAAATCACTCGCGTGAAACGCTTTATTCGCGTCCGGTGTGAACGCACCATTAGGCTGGCTACAATAAAAGGCCACTCTAAAATGTGCAGTTTTACTGTATTGGGGGGGTCCCGGGGAGGTCCAAAAAAAAAAGTCAGTATCTGGTGCGACCACCATTTGCCTCACGCAGCACATAGGTTGATCAGGTTGTTGATTGTGGCCTGTGTAATGTTGGTCCACTACTCTTCAATGGCTGTGCGAAGCTGCTGGATATTGGCAGGAACTGGAACACGCTGACGTATACGCCGATCCAGAGCATGCCAAACACGCTCAATGGGTGACATGTCCGGTGAGTATGTTTTCAGCTTCAACTAAATACGATAAAATCATTTCCTCTTTGCTTTCCCCCGCCTCTTCTGGCATCCTGGCGCACAGCAGCTGCGTCTGGTTTTAAACAATCTGGTTTTAAATTATTGTTCGACCACTATAGATACCAATGCTACAGCCGCTCTAGCGCTCCCCTGATTGCCTGCCAAAATGGCGGAGTCTAGATTGCCTGATGTCAACCTCCATAAAGTTATCAGAGTGCACCGTCTTCCTATATATAAAGTCTTTGTCTGTCACCAGACTAATTATACACTCGACTGAAGAGACAGAACCTTGGCAAGAGTCTACTAATACCCGAGATATAATAGATATAATAATTCTCAAGATAGTTAGTTGACATGTAGTTGCAAAGTTACTTGTAGTTAGTACAATGATGGACCATTGAAATAAAGTGCAACCAAAATGACTATTAATTTATTAAACAGCCTATATCGAGTAGGTTTCATGTGAGACAATAAAGGAATATCCCTACCATCACAGGACATCTGGTCTCGGGGGAGGGGCGGCCGTGCAGACGATCACCAGACGCAATAATATGTTTGAAAAATACTGTGTCCTGAAACGGACCGGTAACAAAGCACTTATATATGCTCAGTGCAGCTCAGCTCTGCCATTGTGCTTGTTTCTCTTGTGAATGAGTAAGGCTCTGCCATTGTCAGGTCATTGATTACACAGACTCAGGACTTGCACATGTATTGATTTGTGGCGTGTTGAAATCTTCACGGGTGGTTGGGTCATTTGAAGGACACTCACCAATTTGGAGCCAATTCATCTCTAATAACTATGTACATATGAAATGCATCATATTGCTCATGTCATAAGAGTACGAGAGTATCTTACCCCTGTTACGTCAATTGAAGAATCCCACCAGTGGGACAAAAACACAGAAATACAGTCTGCTTGATGTATTTCTCCACTGTGCATCTTTTTTATACGCAAAATAATGATTTGTTGTTCAACATTTGTGATGTTATTTCTTTCCCAACTGTGAAATATGGATTTTAATTGTGTACTGCAGTGGGTGGAAAAAGCTCTCGTGGTGGGAGGACTTGGCTTCTCTGTTTTATTTACCCTAATGAAAAGCTTTTAGTCAATAAAGGAAGGATATTGCTGGATTTAGTCTGACACACATCACAAACCATCTTCACTTACAAGTCCTGCCATGCAATATTGAGTGTTGTTGTCTTGGGCTTGGTAATGGTTCACTGCACAAGGCTTCTGAGGAAAATGCCGGCCATTTGAATGCAATTTCTTCCTGCCTGACCAGAATTTACATTTAAATCGTAGCGTTAAAGGGATAGTTTACCACAAAACAAACAACAACAACAAACCAAAGAACATTGTGACCTCACATACACACCATGTTGTTCCATAACACAAAAGTAGATTTTTTTCCTTCAGAAGTATGATAAAAGTGGCCCATAAGACTTTCACATACGATAGCTTAGTTTGAGGAAAAGACTGAAACAACAGCTGCATCCGTAATCACATACTTCCCTACGAAAAACAGTGACAAAAGAATGATGTACAATTTCACAGTAAAAGAGTAGGCAAAAAGTTTTGCTTCTTCCGGAGAAATTCTGAAGCAAAGACTTTATATATCGGAAGACGGTGCACTATAACAGGTTTGTAAATAAAGCAATACTTAATTTAGAAATGATAAATTGATCATTAATAAAGTAGGAAAATACAATTAATAAACACATTATAGATACTTATACTTATAAATCAACAATGTGAACCCGAATAAGAATAAGCAAAACTCCTAAAAATTAATGCAATCAGTTGCATAAAGTTTTTTTTAAGTTAAGCAATGTAAAGTTTAAGTAAGCAGAACTTAAGCAGATTTTTATTTTGTACTCATACATTTTAATTACTCTGAACTTAAAATATTTCACACACTTAACTTAAAAATATCACGTAATCTCAAATTTTTAGTAGTGGACACTTGGCAGCCTTTAACTTGCTAATTGGTTACACAATGCTTTGATAGGATTAGCATTAGCATTAGCATAGCACTTGCTGAATGAGGAGAGCAATATAATACATTTAACATTAATCTCCACTCGTCACCATGATGGAAACCCTACAAAAAAAAACAACATAACAGAAACTCTTCTAAACTAACATAAAACATTAAACACTACATACACTTAATTTGGGCATTTACTGTCCCTTTTGAGTGTCATGGCAAAGCATGCTGGGAAATAGAAATCCCAGCCCAGTTTCAGTTAAATTTAAATTTGTCTAAATTAAAAGAAACAAGTTCATAAAACTCAAAACATGGAAACAATTCAGATTACTTCAAATGTGTCAGTTTTGTGAACTCAAAAGAGAAGGAAAGTACTAAATACTCATAAAAGTTTGAGCTAATTGGCTTAATTTGAGTTGGCTCTACTCAAACCAATTCATTATTTTGAGAGTTTTTTATTTTTTAATTTATACACTGCTTATTATTGCTTTATAAAGGAGGAATTATCTATTCACTAATGCTTAACGTATGATTCATAGCATGCAGTTATTGTTGGTAGCGCTCGCAAAGTAAGTACTTATTTAAAACAAGTACCTTCTCAAGATAGTATGTGATTTGGTACGCAGCCATGGAGTTGATATGTTCTAGTTTTCAGCCTAATGGAGTGAACATGCCCTGTGCATTAGTCATTCGGACTACTTTTATGATATATTTATTTCGCTTTTGCATTCCTTTTGAAGTTTAAAAGCTCCAGTTCCCATTCATTGTGACGGCATCGGAAGGAGAGACATTATCTAAAATGTCTCCTTTTATGTTAGGCTTGGGAAGACTTGAGGGTGAATTGATGATGATGGAATTATAATTTTCGCTTGAATTATTCCTTTAAAACAACGCTAAACACTCTCCAATCATTTCTGCCCACATATACGCTCTAGACTATTTCGTATGTTATTCCCTTCCAAACAAACACAGATCCCGATCCTAGCCCAATGGATCCTCTGGAGTGAATGATCTGTTTATCAAGACGTTTCACATTTGGCTGTATCAGTCATTTGTTAAACAGTTTATCAGTGTGGGCACGGTTTAGCACGGGCCAGTGAAATATTATTTCTCCATAGCTGCCGCGAAGGACAAATGATAAATTAGTTTTTTCATTGAACAAGCCTTGTATTGACAGTTGAGGCAGTGCATGTGCGCATTATGCAGATTAGTGTTTTCTATTGCACATCACATACACACACATTTAGTAATGGATTGCAGTCATTACACTGAAGATGTTCTCATGCCAGCTGTATCGCTCGCAAACACCACACAGCCTCATAACACAGACATTACGGCAGTTGTTTATGCGAGGGGTAGTGTAAATTCATTAGAAGTGAGAAAACAATCACATGAAATCATGACGGATGTTATATATAACCCGAATGTGGATGTGCAGATCTTTCACGTCTGCTATAATCAGGGGCGCAACTGCACATTTTATTGCGGGGTGCGCAACACCTTTGCAGACCCTCAGTCCAGTTCTTTCTGGTTCTTGAATCTGAAAGCCTTTTCCAGCCGTGCGATATTCCCTAAGTATCAGCACTGGGACCGTTTCACCATTTGTATACGCTTACAAGGGTGCACACTGTGCGATTTTGGCCATGATTTTGCTGTCTGCGACAAATTTTGCATATCATAAAAGATTCCTCTGATCCTAAAAGTCTCTGAAGTCTTTGATCGCTAGTTTGACATGTTCACCGGCAGCCGATTAATGACCGCTGCGATCAAATTTTACCTCAGACGAAATTCTGGCAGTGTCAGAAGATTTGGCGCACAATCCTGCAGTGTGACTTCTCCTACGACCACCGTCAAATTATCTTCGTTTTTCAAGACAAACTATGACCAAAATGAGCGCTAGAGATTTCTTTGTAGCCACCATTTCAATCCCGCGTGTATGCAGCTCACTGTCACCGAACACGTTATTCATTGATGATATACAACTCCGGATGAATTTTCTTGCGTGCGCGCGCGCCTTGACTATCGTACAGTCTGACATTAATGACAACTTAGATCTTACAGTGTGACATGGCTTACAGCGGGGATCATGTTCGTACAGTCTGACAAGGAACAATCATGAAGGACTATTATAAATCGCACAGTGTGCACCCAGCTTAAGGCAACTGTCATGGCGGTCGAGCAAATCCACCATTTTATTTCCATTCTACTGTTATTGTGTCACGAAATGTAGTGTTTTAGGCGAGGATGTCTCATATGTAGATAATGCTTAAACATAAGATTCATTCATTTGGGGTATATAAAATGTGCAATCTTAGGTCTTATTAATCTATTTCTTGTTCCACAGAAAATCGATTTGGCTAAAGGCAAAGTTAAGTTTCATAACTTTATATTTAGGCTACTTGAATCTGTACTAGAGCTGCTTCTGTACGTTTGACTGAATTGTTTGCTTTAGTTTATTTCCTCTTGTCTTTTATAATGGCTATTGTTGTTCATTTAAATATTAATGTTCAATAAATATTATTCTATATAAATAATATTCCGTATTTGGTATTGAGAAAGGGTCCATTAGTGATTGTGAAAAGGACTTCAGTGAAAGTTACATTATTACACCATTAGATGGCGGCAAAAACTGTCTTCATGAGTGACGGGTCCATCTCTGCTGGAAATGCCTGACGTGATATTAACTTAGCTGTAAGGATTTTGGAATTGTGATGTTTGCCTACAAATCATATTTTTCTTTCTAATAATCAGGTCGTACAAATTCAAACGAAATCTGTCCATTAGTGATCGCCTTCAGTGAAAGTTGCATTATTACACCATTATGCTGCGTTCACACCCAACGCGAATAGAGCGTCAAAATCGCGTCTACTGCGTCTAGTTGGACGCTTGAACATTTTGAATCCATTCACATAAATCGAGCGTTCTCAGTGCTCCAGGAGAAATATGTCATAAAACACCACTCTGCCTCTTCATTTTCATTAAAAATATATATTAAACATTAATAGCCACACAAATGTGATCCAGGCAACGCACTACCTACATTATCTTCAATGCATGTATATTTAAATATCCTAAAGAAATAGTTAGTTATGAAGTTATGAAACTTCTCTTTGCCCTCAGTCAAAACGATTTGGCAGACAACAAATTATAGATTCATGAGACCAAAGATTGGCCGTTAGATCTATACAAGACGAATTAGATCTCATGTTTAACCACTACAGAGACATCAGAGCCAGCGGCAAATGTCTAGGACTAGCCGAGGAAAGGCTGCTCTCGCGCCGGGGTTTAGGAGCGCTGCTGATCGACTGGATCTCACCACTCCGAAAACGCAAGATACATTTTTTTTTAAAATAGGCGCTCTCTTTATAAATAAACCACAGGTTTTAGCTTTAAACAAGTACATTGTCACAGCAGCAAGCAAGCTCCTGATTGGTTAACCTGGCGTGAATAGACACCAAACTTCAGATTTTTCAAATCGGGCATCAGATGCGCTTCAAATATGCAAATGCACAAAAAAGCACCAAATAAAATCACTCGCACGTATTGCCATAGATTCGCGTCATTCGCACAAATGATGCGGAATCGCGTCCATCGCACCGCAGGACCTCCAGACTTGACTTAACATTGAAATCACTCGCTCCAGACTCTCTATTCGCGTTTGGTGTGAACGCAGCATTAGATGGTGGCAAAGACTTTATGAGTGACTGGTTGTAAACAAGGAAGTTGTTTTAGCGCTGCCTTAACTGTTAAACGGACAAAGACAAAGATATCGCTTTCCTCAGCGGACATTCAAACTGATTTTGTATAATGTATATAATATTATGAACATGGACATTGAAGAATGAATGCTATATCAGATGCAGGTAATACACTCGTTTAGTCCATCTCTCTCACTCATAATACTCTACTCTACATAATACAATAAGCTTCAGTGAAGTGACTCTGCATTCCTTCATTACTAGTTTTAAAGTGACGTTTTTAGAGTTAGTAACAGAGGCTTGGGCTCGACTGTTAAACTGTCAACTTGAGATTTGAATCGGTGTTTCTTATTTATTTACACACTTGTGCCGTCAAACTGTTGTATAAAAACGCAATATCACACTCATAGCCTATGGCCGAATCACAGCTGTGCTGATATATGTATATATATATATGATATTACAGTATAATATATTATATTATACTACAGTTTTAATGTAGGTATGTTTTTTTAATGCTTTTGAAAGTCCCTGTTATTCAGTGTTTTATCCCTTGCTGTCGACCCTGTAAGAGCATAAGACTTGCAACCCCCGCCTCCACATGGAATTGCATATGTTGCATATATCATTTTGTGTGTCCATGTACTTGGTTGAAATTATTGATGTCATTTTTCAGGACTGAACATGTAGTCATGCCCTGATTAGCCTGCACATCATTGATTGGACTGTATGATCCGCGAGCATTGATCAGGGTGCAGAGGTTGATGGCTGGACTGCAGTCTCTCCCTCACTACAGACAGTCCTGCAGTTGATGAGGTCAAGATAGTCCAGATCCTGCAGCTATAAATGCTGTTCTGTACCTAAATAGATGGCTGGTGGTTCTCTTCCAGGGAATGTCACTTACTTCTTTCCCAAAATTGCCAGTCACAAATGTCAAATGAAAGAAAAAGCGCTTTCATACATTCAGAGTGGCACGCTGGGCTGCTTTTCTCCTCTGCTGGAACAGAATTTGAATGGAATTGGCCACCCCCCACAGGACAGAATGACAGGGAGAGGAATTTACTGAATTCAATTGAAGGAAATTTAGCATGTTTTGTAAGTGGGGTCATGCAACCAGTGTTATTCAAGGGGCCGTTTACACAACAACACTTTTAACTG
The DNA here is from genome assembly GCF_949357685.1 of Gobio gobio. Classification (NCBI taxonomy): domain Eukaryota; kingdom Metazoa; phylum Chordata; class Actinopteri; order Cypriniformes; family Gobionidae; genus Gobio; species Gobio gobio. Next base: position 6,001,140 of record NC_137109.1, on the reverse strand, counting down.
AAATATGAAATCTTTTTATGCATTTTGGCCGTTCATTTACACAATAATGGCGTTTTGGGGGCCTGAAAAACACGTCTCAAAGTGCAAGTTTTTGAAAACGATACCGTTATCGCCTAATGCTAATGCTAATTTGTGAGAACAGTGACGTCATGCACATTAAGTATTCAGTCTATAGGCATGCAGTGTTTCTTTACAAAGTGACATCGCTACCTACTGGCCTGACAGCAGAATACAGTGTTTTTAATCGTTTTCACGGATCCGTGTGAACAGGGATTGTTTTGACAACGTTGTCAGGACATTCACAGACAGCTCGTTCTCTTCTGTCTTTCTGAGCATAGTGTGTGTGTGTGTGTGTGTGTGTGTGTCATAGTCAGGACATTCACAGTCAGCGCGTTCTCTTCTGTCTTTCTGAGCATAGTGTGTGTGTGTGTGTGTGTGTGTGTGTGTGTGTGTCATAGTCAGGACATTCACAGACAGCTCGTTCTCTTCTGTCTTTCTGAGCATAGTGTGTGTGTGTGTGTGTGTGTGTGTGTCATAGTCAGGACATTCACAGTCAGCGCGTTCTCTTCTGTCTTTCTGAGCATAGTGTGTGTGTGTGTGTGTGTGTGTGTGTGTGTGTGTGTGTGTGTGTCATAGTCAGGACATTCACAGTCAGCGCGTTCTCTTCTGTCTTTCTGAGCATAGTGTGTGTGTGTGTGTGTGTGTCATAGTCAGGACATTCACAGTCAGCACGTTCTCTTCTGTCTTTCTGAGCATAGTGTGTGTGTGTGTGTGTGTGTGTGTGTGTGTGTGTGTCATAGTCAGGACATTCACAGACAGCTCGTTCTCTTCTGTCTTTCTGAGCATAGTGTGTGTGTGTGTGTGTGTGTGTGTGTGTGTCATAGTCAGGACATTCACAGTCAGCGCGTTCTCTTCTGTCTTTCTGAGCATAGTGTGTGTGTGTGTGTGTGTGTGTGTCATAGTCAGGACATTCACAGTCAGCACGTTCTCTTCTGTCTTTCTGAGCGTCATGTGTGTGTGTGTGTGTGTGTGTGTGTGTCATAGTCAGGACATTCACAGTCAGCACGTTCTCTTCTGTCTTTCTGAACATCATGTGTGTGTGTGTGTCATAGTCAGGACATTCACAGACAGCTCGTTCTCTTCTGTCTTTCTGAGCGTCGTGTGTGTGTGTGTGTGTGTGTGTCATAGTCAGGACATTCACAGTCAGCTCGTTCTCTTCTGTCTTTCTGAGCATAGTGTGTGTGTGTGTGTGTGTGTCATAGTCAGGACATTCACAGTCAGCATGTTCTCTTCTGTCTTTCTGAGCGTCTTGTGTGTGTGTGTGTGTGTGTGTGTGTGTGTGTCATAGTCAGGACATTCACAGTCAGCACGTTCTCTTCTGTCTTTCTGAGCATCATGTGTGTGTCATAGTCAGGACATTCACAGACAGCTCGTTCTCTTCTGTCTTTCTGAGCATCGTGTGTGTGTCATAGTCAGGACATTCACAGACAGCTCGTTCTCTTCTGACTTTCTGAGTGTTGTGTGTGTGTGTGTGTGTGTGTGTGTGTGTGTGTGTGTGTGTGTGTGTGTGTCATAGTCAGGACATTCACAGACAGCTCGTTCTCTTCTGTCTTTCTGAGTGTTGTGTGTGTGTGTGTATGTGTGTCATAGTCAGGACATTCACAGAGACAGCTCGTTCTCTTCTGTCTTTCTGAGCGTTGTGTGTGTGTGTGTGTGTGTGTGTGTCATAGTCAGGTCATTCACAGACAGCTCGTTCTCTTCTGTCTTTCTGAGCGCTGTGTGTGTGTGTGTCATAGTCAGGACATTCACAGATATCGCGTTCTCTTCTGTCTTTCTGAGCGTCATGTGTGTGTGTGTGTGTGTGTGTGTGTGTCATAGTCAGGTCATTCACAGACAGCTCGTTCTCTTCTGTCTTTCTGAGCATCGTGTGTGTGTGTGTGTCATAGTAAGGACATTCACAGACATTGCGTTCTCTTCTGTCTTTTTGAGCGTTGTGTGTGTCATAGTCAGGTCATTCACAGACAACACATTCTCTTAACGCGCTTAATAGCATTAATGTTAATCAAAGAACAGACATAACAGAGAAAATTTTACATTTTTTAATTTGTAAAATTATAATTTATGTAGTTAAGACTGTAAAGTGTTTGATCTCATGAGAATTCCAAAGTATTGTATGGGTTGGTGATTTTGTTTGAATATGTATGACCTGACTTGTAGAAAGAAAGACATCATGAATGTCCAAAATCCTTATAGCTAAGTTAATATCAAATCAGGCCTTGTGCGTGATCCTGTGTCCAGCAGAGACGGACATCTGCATCAGAGTTATGTGCGAGAGAGACAACAGACACACAGAACCAACGAGGAATACAGTGCACGTGTGAGATGGAAAAGAGGGAAAAAAGCGTATAGGAGAAAGATTTCAAGCAATATAGCGGCCATGATGAAGCCTGAGCCAGGGAGAGAGAGCCACCGAACCCCATAAATCAAGTGGCAGTGAGTGTGCTGAATCAGGGACATGAGGTAAGGTTGATTGTGCCTGCGAGAGACAATAAACCCTGTAATCATCCGTCTCTGCTGCACAAGCCCGGCAATTATCTGCCCATACCTGACCGCCACTTCAGAAAGGGCAAAATCCATCTCACTTCTTCCCATTGCTCCCACACACACAGCTTCTTCTCTTTTACTTGCATGCATACAGTGTGCAAATATATTCACTCCTCAACTTGTGTCAAGGAGAAACTCAAAGTCTGCTGAAATAAAGAAGACTTTTTATCGCCGTTTGATTTGTTTCTTTTTAAGGCCACAAACAGTCAACACAAGTATGCAGATGCTGACATGAATGCCTGGAAAATGCATTGCAAGGCCATTGCAAAGCCATTCATGGCATAAAGTATTCTAATACATATTATATCATTCCAAAAGCCGCCTATCTGGACTGAAAAAGAGTGTGTGATGACATGTAACGCAAGCTGCCAGTTTGTTTTGATTTTATGAGCTGTTTAGGGGCGAGTTTACAGGAAATACATGTAAAACAGATGAAATAAATAATGAAAGAAAGATAGAAAGACTCCGCCTTGCATCATATTTGCTGAATGAACTGTAATACTTGTTTCTAACATATTTTAAAAAAAATGCTTATATCAAAAATAGTGCCTTGATTTGCTTAGCACGTCATACTTTCTCATAAAATGTCATGTGCATTTCGTAGCATTTTTGCTTTCGACATCCATTTGTAAGGTGAAGAAGTCTTGATCACCAGATAAACTGCCACAAAGACATGGTTCCCATCTTCCTCTGAAGTCAAGTCAACTTTGTTTATATAGCGCTTTTTACAATGCTGATTGTTTCAAAGCAGCTTCACAGTGTTAAACAGGAAAATAATGTGATATCATTTGATTTGGCTGGTTTATTGAGGATGCCGTGTCGATGAGGCAATTTCTGAACCAGGATACAACCAGCTGGTTTTCACATTTATGATATTTTAGGCCCACTCTTGTATAATTTCTGTTCTGCCCAAAATCCTTCGGATGAGACGTTAAACCAAGGTCCTGACTCTCTGTGGTCATTAAAGAAATCCCAGGATGTCCTTCGGAAAAAGAGTAGGGGTGTAACCCCGGCATCCTGGCCAAATTTGCCCATTGCCCATATATACGATTGGCTTCATCACTCTGTCTCCTCTCCACCAATCAGCTGGTTTGTGGTGGGCATTCTGGCACAATATGGCTGCGGTCACATCATCCGGGTGGTGCTGCACATTGGTTGTGGTTGAGGAGACAACCCCCCCCCCCCCCCCCCACAGAAAACCCAGAAAAGCGCTATATAAATGTTTATATAATTAACAAATTATTATTATTTTATTTCTCGAGTACAGATAATTTCAGAGACATAACTCAAACAAAGCTGTATATACTGTTCTGCTCATCGGTATCTAATTTACTACTAAGTGCCAGATACAAAACTTGAAAGTATCTCTCAAACTCTAACCTGGCAAACAGACTTTCAGCTCGTAAACATGACTTTGAACTGTTGCCCAAGCATAAGAGTAGTTCACCTGAAAGAGAAAACCATTGAACCAAGAACTGTAAAATCAAGCTTGCTTTGCAAGATGCGTTTTATCCCTCAGTCGGCATCTTCTCACTATCTGTCCTTTGCATGGGACAAATAATTGCTTTTATTGAGTTGATGGGTGCCGGGGGGAGATGGGGGTTTGCTATTATCCTCCATGAATGAACTAGAAATGGTCCTGTAGCAGTAACACAGGCATATTCCTAGCAGATTCATAGATGAAGCTAAGTGGGTTTACAGAGTTTCAGTGTATAGTATAGCAAGTATACACTGTAAAATCAAATTCGTTAAACCTACTTAAAAAAGCATGCAAACCAATTGCCTTAAAAAACTAGTAAAATAGGAATAGTATGTTGTCCTGACAAATGCTTAGTTATTATACGAGAGTTCTAGTTACTAAAAAAGAACTGTAGGGAGTACTTGATCATTTACTTTAGATTTACTATTGACTTAGTATAGTTACTCAGAATTACTGACTCCCAGAGTGCATTGCGGCATGAATAAATTATGCAATTGCTTTGTTTTACTATATATTTTTTTATTTACCAATTTTATTTGCTGTCTTGTGTCAGTAGTAGCACAACAAAAACAGCAAATACAATTGTTATTGTAACAATTCATAAAAAAAATAAATTTTAATTGTTACCATTGTTATGTTTTGCATGCTGAATGTTGACACAAAAAAGTGAAAGTGTGACTCAAGCATTATCAATTTCAAAATATTCTCACAAATATAGAGGGATTATATCAACCCAATTAAAAGTTTCACAAGATGTTTATGACATTGGCTAAGTGTTAGTAATACAATTTTAACTCATTACTCATTATTCAACATTCTATTCATTACTTCCCTTCCTTTGAAATCAAATAACTGTGATTTTTTTGTTGCTTCGCTGCATAAATAGGAAGAGAATTACAATAATATAAATGACGTTCCAAGAGCCCAACCAAATGGAACACTGATCACCAGAATGGTGACCAAACAATTTTTTTTTAGGAAAATCAACATCAATTTATGAATTCAGCTCATGTGATGTTCTCTCAAAATTTTCAATTGTATTGGCAATTCAACATTCAAGATGACTTTGGGAAATGAGGGAATGCAACTAGAGAAGGAGAACTGCAGAATTTGAGGAAATGAGCGAAAAGCAAAATATTAAGAATTTCCCACCTCAAAAACTCACACTGGCACTCAAACCAATCAATTAATCGTAACTTGGGTTTTCTGAGTAGCCAAGGCATAGTATGTGAATAGTGCAGATTACTCAATTTTTACAATTAAGTTAAGACATTAAGTACAGTTAACTAGAAAGTGTTAGTTAGAATCACTGTTGGATGTTACAGTGTATATACAACATTTTGTTTGTGTGTGTGAAATCAACTGTTTTGCAAAAGGCACTTGAATGTAAATGGGGAAAACTGAAAACACCCATATGTGACCCATAATATTGGGATGACTAAGATCTTATCAAGTTGGACATTCAGAGGCATGTGGCAGATTTTTTAAATGAGAAGGTCCCTTTCCTGCCCCCTTCTTTTTTTGTCAAATGTAAATTATTACTATAATATTCTTGTATGTTTATATTAACACTATTTTTTAAAACAAAGTCAAAATCTGATCAAGTTTGTGCATTTCTATTGTCTTTACATTGCAAGGTGTCGTGATGGTCGTAGGCACACAGTTGCAGCTTTAATTTGACCTGGCTAATTACTAGCTAAAACAAGCTTGCGTTATCATTTCAAGTCATTTTACGTTCATTTTGATCGAAAGTGGTGATATCTGAGTGGGTGAGTTGTTTACTTTGTAATTAGTCTGTCCATCTCCACCAGTTCGACCCATCCAGAATGATTTGCGGAACGAGTGCGAGCACGAGAAGTGGGCATTATCACATTGACAGGGCCAGTGCCAGAGTCTGATGAGCCAAACTGTGTGAGGGAGGAACTGCATCTGGTCATTCTCCCCTCACATTCACTTCACACTGCTTGAGCTCAATGAGAACACAATGGGCCTCATACATGAAACTTTAAATATTTGCATATTGCATATTTACAATTGCATAAATGCAAAAGAGACTAATAGGCGATATGCCTAACAATAAATATTCAATTAAAGTTTGTCCGCCAAAGCGTTTTTAGCATAGACTGTAAAAAAATATGGACGTGGTGTCCATGACGTAACCCACAGGATTCTGAAGAGCGGTTTTGAAACGCAAAATAGGGTCGAGCTGGCCGTTGCCATCTTGGCAGTGCATCACTCCTGGATAACTGAAAATGGGCAAAGAGGCGGGAGGTTAGGTGACGTGACGACTAACAGACAGCAGACAAATGGCAACCCACCTGTCACTCAAAGTGGCCACGCCCTTAATTATGCAGAACTTTAAGGCTTTATATAATGTAGACGAATTAGTTATAAAAAAATTCATCCCCCTCACAGTCGTCATGAAGGGCAAAATTATCCGTATAGACCAAAACCACAATTTGTACCAGGCTGTAAACATGTTTTTTTCTGCTGTAAAGTTGGGCATTTTAACATGAGGCTCAATGAGATTCTGCTCCCTTCTGGAGCCTCTAGTGGCAAGTCGATGAATTGCAGTTTAAGTCACTTCCGTATTGGCTTCAAGAGAAACTGGGGGAGGTTGCCGCTTGGTTCATAGCCAGGTAAAAAACTGCCTGGTGCTCTTCTGAAAATGGCCGGCTGGTGGCGCTTGAGAGCGATTCAGAAGACGCTTTGGTTGCTATGATTTGGACTATCCACGGCAGTAACGTCTTACTGGTATGTAATTTTGAAGAATATTACTGAATATAAAAATGCAGTAACCAGCAATATTAACTTCTCCATTGTTGTTCAGTCGTTGTGCAAGTAGGACGGTTAGTTGGTGTGGTATTTGTCCCGCCCCTCCACTGTGATTGGACTGATGGGTAAAAAGGGAGTGACGAGCGCTGCGTTTATTATGTTATAAAGTGCATCAAAATGCGCGCACCATCTACACGTGGTAGGGAGCAAGTGTACTGTAAATTTCTTTCGTACCAACATTTTGAAAATACGAAAATTTTCACGATGTTAGCTTGTGAGCTGGAAAAAGCAAACTCTGGTCAGGCCAATCACATCGTGTATAGAGTCAGTGGGCGGGCTTAACATAATGACGGCAGAGTTGCCGCGGTTCCGTGTGCTTCTCGTAAACAAAGAAGCTGGCGAACAGCGGTCTTTCCAATCGGCTTTAGCCGCGACTCTGGAAGACTTGGAGTTAAGCTTTTCTTTGAGAAAAGAGCAAAGAACGGCACTGAAGTCATTCTTAAGAAAGGAAGATGTGTTCGGAGGTTTGCCGACCGGATTTGACAAAAGTTTAATCTATCAACTAGCTCCGCTTCACCTTCTTCAATGCTCTGGTTGGTTGTAGCGCTATCAAACTGGGTGCAGAGGGAATTTGAAAGACAACCGTTTATCCCGCCCCTTGGATTGAGCCCTGCCAATGGTGTGTTCCAAGACCCAACATCTTGATGTGGGTCTGGCTTGTCAGGCTAGCTTCACGGATGATTTATACAAAAATTAATTCTGCTCGTGTTTTATGAATAAGGCCCAATGTGCTTAAATGAGGTTAGGGTGTTTTACATTCTATCTGATCTCATGTTTTGTAATATTCTTTATGTTTTGTCTTTGCAAACTGATTGCTTTCTTAAGCGTCATCCTTGCCTCATCCCTGGACGTGTTCCTGGACCAACATCTTTTGTTGGTATTGAGATAATATTCCTGTCAAACAAACATCTAGTAAGCCTATCCTACATCCTGCCCTAACCCCAGTGTTTCCCATTAATTACCTAGACTCTGGCGGGCCGCCATAGTCTAATCTGAGCCACCACAGTTTCATAATGAACTGAAAATATGTTAAAACTTCTCATAATAACATAAAAGGTCTCTAACGTTGCTTTGCACCATTGCTTTGGCAAAGTATCCGTTAAATTAACTAAAATATGGCTTTGTGCCCTTATCACATTGCAAAAGACTGCGGTTTAATTGAATAAGTACGTTGTCTGTTTGAGCCGCATGTTTTTGCACACGTGATCCGGTGTTTTCCATGTCTCAGAACGACTCAGATGGAAATCCATCTCTGCATGTGCGTGCATTTGGGAACATAATGGGAACCATTTTAATTTATTTTACAGTGCATTTGTTTTACAATATTTGGCTATTACTGTCATAAGAATAATACTATAAAATGATTGTCCCCGGACCTCCCAGAGTGGCCGAGGTCCAATCTTACAATATCCTGTGGGGAACACTGTAACCCCAACCATAAACTAACAGCAATCAAAATAACGGAGTGATGAGAATATAAGCACCAGCCGTAACCTTACCCCAAATTAGTAAATCATGCCAAAAACGAATAACCCTCTTTGGCCAGCATTTCTGTGTCATCCCCGTCCATGTCGCGTCAGGGTCATGTCATTTGATGTACGTGTCCATGTGATGCGCCAAGTGTCAACTTGACTTAAGGTTCCTGATGAAGTGCTTTAATAAACTCAGTTAATCCTCTCCTGGGGTTCCAGTAATAAGGATTACATTTCACCGCTGCCTTTGAGGGAGGGATGCTGGCCGGGCTTGAGGCTTAAATCTGAGCCAATAATCTGAGCGAGAAGCTATAGTGTTTTAATGCAACATAATTGCTACATTATTTAGACTTGCATTAGATGCATGTGTCTGCTGCAATTAGTAATAATTTGGGTTGTCAATTTAACACATTAGTTTAGATCATTATTAAAAACATTAATGCATTTAATCATGCCCCTTAACCTATTCCTTAATAATACAACCCTGAAGTACTACCTAAACTCGACACAAAAGCCTGTCGATTCAAAGCTTTACTAATCTGCCACATTAATGTAATGTCTTCATAATTTAGTTTTTTTTTTTAGCAAATATTGTTATATGGTTAACTGCAATTCTATCATATTAGAGGTGTCACAATATTTTGCATTATTGTAAATAATCCAGCAGCATCTTTCTAAAACTCCACTTCCACAGACTAGGGGTGTGTGATATATATATATATCGTCTGAGATAATATCGTAATTGTTGTTTTAACGATGTGCGATCTGACATTATCGAGTATATCCCTCACACACACCCAGAGCGCGCGCATCGTGATGTAGTCTTGTAGATTAGACTAGGGCGAGTGCACGCTTTCACTGCATGTGAGTCTATATCATTTAAGTTAGTTAATAAATATCAAATGAAGAATCCAGATCAGCATGACAATAAATGTGATATTGATTTTATACAAGTTTACTAAACAAGAAGTTAATATTAAGTGACTTACATTTTAGACTCCATATTACCTGTTTTTTTCTCTATTTTGCCAACGAAGATAGTTCAACACAAAACCACAGCCCTGTAATCGCATCTCTGAGCAACACACGCAGTGTTTCCTTACTGAATCAGCTTTTTGAACGAATCAGTTGAATCAATGATTCAGTGACTAAGGCTGAATTCGAAATCACCCCCTAAACCCTCAATCACTACTTCCTACTTTAGTCCACTAATATAGTTCACTTGAAGGAGTGAACGAGAACGAGTGAGTGAATTCGGAGAGCCGTTGTGTGTACGTCGGCTGTACACTCATTATTGCAGTGCAATGTGGGATTGAATGAGTGCACTTAAAAACGTCCACTGTGGTTTCAGACACCACTACAAATGGCTGTCCCCTCAAATAATGCCCTATTAATTTGACGGTATAGGGGGCGATTTCGGATTCAGCCTAAAATTTATTAAGAGAGTCAAATGATTCGTTCCTGAATGAATCAGCCGTTTGAACGAATCGGTTGAATGAATGATTCAGTGACTAAGATAGATTAAGAGAGTCAAATTTATTAGTTCCTGAATGAATCAGCCTTTGGAATGAATCGGTTGAATCAGTGACTAAAATAGATTAAGAGAGTCAAATGATTAGTTCCAGAATGAATCAGCCGTTTGAATGAATCAGTTGAATCAGTGACTAAAATAGATTTAGAGAGTCAAATGATTTGTTCCTGAATGAATCAGCCGTTTGAATGAATCGGTTGAATCAATGATTCAGTGACTAAAATAGATTAAGAGAGTCAAATGATTCGTTCCTGAATTAATCAGCCATTTGAATGAATCGGTTGAATCAGTGACTAAGATAGATTAAGAGATTCAAATGATTTGTTCCTGAATGAATCAGCCATTTGAATGAATCAGTGACTAAAATAGATTAAGAGAGTCAAATGATTTGTTCCTAAATGAATCAGCCGTTTGAATGAATCAGTTGAATCTCAATGACTCATTAACAGTGACTTGCTGCCTCCTACTGGTGCTTTTAATTTCACATTTAAAGTGTCTTTTCATGTTTTAAATAATTTCAACTATTAGTATTCAACGTTTTGTGTTTTAAACATCAAAACATCTTTGTAACTGCAGGTTATTCATTTGTCACCTCTGAGCTCATTAAACAGTGTAAATTATCTAAATCCACTTCAGTTTCTGTGTTTCCTCTCAAATGCAAAGATGAATTTTGTTGATACTTATTTAATTTGATTGGTAACAGCCCTATTGTGTCTTATTATTATAATTGAATTTGATTAATGGTATGAAATTGACACAAGTTGAGCGTTTTACTTTTACATTTTTTAATTATGTAATTATTATAAAGTTTTAAGTTATAATTATAAAGGTAAAAATGTCCATAAAAGGTAAAAATCTATTTAAACTTTTTGGAAAAGATGATTTCTGTCACTGCTATGAACTGACCACCACACAGAATATGAAGAATATCATTAACTTTAGTAGTCAGCTGATAACGCAGTCCTAAATCTGCCAAAGGTACCAGCACAATAACACAAAATATTGTCAAATTATCGCTATCGAGAAAATATCGAGATATATATATTTTTTTCAATATCGCACACCCCTACCATAGACTCATAGTTTGAGTCTGGTTCATAGTCCAAAAAAGATAAAACAAAATGAATCTGATGTAGTGACAGCCCTACATCATATTACGGGCCAGATTTACTAACAGCTTGCGTCAGCGCAAACCCTCGTTTTTGCGTTAAAAAACTACGGTCAGGATTTACTCAAGTCACGCAGTAAGAATTAGCGCTGAAAAGGCGTGGACAGGGTTAATTTTGCAGCTGATCTTATTGCATATGCATTTGTAGGAGTTTCCCTTTCAGACGCAGTATTTATGTAAGGAGAGTGTTTAAATGAATCATGCGAGGTGATTTACAAAGGTTTGTGCTGGTGTTTGCGTCATTATTTACGCCTAAAAAAAGCACGTCTTAAACCTGACGCTAATTTGCGCTGCTCTTGGTAGATTGCGTTGGTCATTACGGAAATGATCCGGCTGCGTCTGTTCTTTAATTTGTGCGACGTCAGTAGATCATCGCGCTCCCATCTGCGCTTTTTTTAAATTGAGCTCTCGCGCTAATTTGCCACGTTTAGTAAATCTGGCCTCATGTATGTTAATGTAATTTGATTAAAATGCCAGTCGATTTACATAGTGTCCTTGGTTGCATGTCCTGGAGTGTGAGATATGCTAAAACTGCTCTTTGTATTGTCTTTTACTGAACTGAGAAGCTCCTTGGCAACTTACAGGAAATGACCTTTAAATCGCAGTGAAACAAATCCAGGCGGAAGCTGCTATGAAGGACACATTGGGATGGGAAGGGGGGAAAGACTCATTGAGCTCTTTGAGCTGGCTCTGTGTCTCATCTAATTAGAGATGCATTTTGCAGGAAAACCATTGTGAACTCAACCGCAGGATGCTAGCAGGCTTTAATGGGACCCGAAATGCCAGTGTCACCGCCTCAAGCTTGTGTGCCGCCATGAGACGCTTTGACTCATCGCAGATATTCCTCAACAGAAAGCACTTGAGTTTAATTAATTGCTCAATCCGTCTGAGATGAGCGATGGGAAATGATGAGTTCCTTGCGAGTAAATGAATGGTTAAATAGGAGATGGTGCAGAAAGGCGAGCGGTGCGGCGTCCACACCAAAACAACAGCACAGATGTTGTAACTAGACGAGTGCGGCAGAGGAGTCGACGGCAGTGCCATCTATGAAGTACGGAGAGAGCGGAATCGGCGGCCAGGTGTCTTCTGGGTCAAACGGAGATTGTGACCTCTCCGTGATTAGTAAACACAAACCATGGCCCGAGAACAGGTGCGCTCGGGGCAGGAGGAGGAGGAGGACGGGGGTGATGAGGCATTGGCGGTGTTGTGGACCTGAATTTTAATTGGGCAACAAAGACATTTTAGGATCCTATTATTTTACTGCCACTTCTCATATTGTTCATTGTACAAAATTAAAATGATGCCAGTATTTACTCATTCTAATTCCATTCCAAACCTGCATGGATTTCTTTCTTCCGCATAATAAAAAAAGGCGAGGATATTCACACGCCTGACTGTAAGTGAATGAGAACAGATTCACTTCAAATCATAGTAAGGCACTATAAAGGTAGTCATTTATAGGCGTAACTCGAGACAAAATTTATATTTTCATTGTTGATCAGAGTTTTTGTCCAAACTAGCTGTGATTGACAGGGGATTCTATTTTCAGGAATTTTCTATTTCTGTGATGTTGTGGTCGACAGCTCAGTTACTAATTGTGTTTTGCATGATAATAAAATGCTTTTATCTGAATTTGTATATCATTGTGCACGACTTTAATTATCCACTATGAATGATCTACATCAGATCTTGAGAGTAAATTGAAAAAGTAAAAAGTGTGTGATCTTTGTGTAAACAAACAAGTTTATATCTTGACAAAGACCGTGACTTTGATCTATTTCATTGCGAGTGCCAGAAAGTAAAGAGCCCGCCCACACACTCTTCTGATTGGTTGTGATTTGTGTCTGGTTAGCCAGTGAGTAGCTGATATTTATGTCATTATTTACTGATAATCCTGCTGTAGCTCTTAAATCTCAGTTGTACTTCCAGACTGGTGTGACGTAAACTCATTTTCAAAGCATGAACCTATTGTATGGCTTCAGAAATCTTGGAATATATTGTGTGCAAGTTGTATAGACTACCTTTTATGGTGTTTGTTTTCTCTTTTTTAGAACTTGACCAACACAAACTCTTGGCAGTTCATAATTATTTTGTTGATTTGGTGGCTATTTTGTTTCGAACAATCTCATTTGTATAATCTGCTTACGCCATGGTGATGGATATGTTTAGGGGTGGAAAACAATTCACATCATACAAATTCATATGACATTGCACCTCATAATATAGTTGTCTTCCTGTGAGACACAGGTCACTTTATGCTTTCACTGTATGGAATGACTTGTGGTTGAGAAGGCACAGTTTTCTTATTTGGGTGAGTCATTCTTATAAAAAGTTGGATGTGTTTTTATGAACTGTTCGAAATCAATATCCTTGTGCAGTGCTAATGCAGATAAACTGTATTAGGGAAGTAAGATGAGCTATTTAATAAGTGAAGTATTTTAGGGCCCCAAATTCGTCTATGCAGCTCAGAACTGGGGCACATCAGTTCTAAATTCATCATGTATCCAGAGATATCTGGACCTTTGCACCAGTACTGCAAGCTCTCTATCCAGACCCTAAGGACTCAAATGGGGCATCCATCCTCCATCATGCCCTGCTCCTTATGTGCTACAAACCCAGCAAAAACAATACAAATCAGCATTAACTCATGTAGGCCAACCATTTTGCTTGGAGTTCCACAGATAACTAAGAGGACTTACCTCTGTCTGTGTCATAGAGGTAGACAAACTTGTCCCACTTGTAGTGAGACAGGAGACTCAGGACGGCGCCCTTCAAAGGAGGGCGCATCTGGATGACAAACTGGACGTCTGAGTCGATGGGGTAGCTGGGTGTGACGAAGGAGGTATGGAGGGCCCCGCAGAAGGAGGTCAGCGTGTTCATGGACTTCTTGTCATAAAAGCCGAAGATGGCGTACACCCCTCTGGAGAACTGCGAGCAAACTGGAATCAGAGCAAACGAGTTTGTTTAGTTTGTTTACGACCAAGTAATAGTAAAAACAACTTCATCATTCTAAACTAATCATACAAAATGGAATCGGATGATCTTGGCATGTGAGTAATTGCAATAATAGGAAAATCTGTACAAACATGGAAATTTGTTTTGACTACATGAATATGAGCAGAGAAATAATTGCATTATGTCCCGCAGATGAAAGTGCTGTGTTGCGTCTGACAGTGAGAACCCATCAACACACTAAACAAAACTTCACATCTGATTGGCTGTTCCTTATTCTCCCAAAACACTTGAAGCAAATAAGGCATAATTATGCACATCTCTATGAACCAAGAACATCTAATTACTGAAACGGATATATAGCAGTTGGCAGAAAACCTCTGCTTGTCTGTGTTACAATGTTTAGCCTAGGGCAACAACATGGGTTGAGTATGGAATAAATGATATTAATTTATAATCAATATGTTTAGATAACTACGGTCAACACACTACAACTAAAGAAAACACATGCAAATAGAAAAAAACACCAGCAAATTAAGAAAACATCATCTGTTTGTGAAGTGAGACATTGTCTTTCTGATCCTAAAGCTTTCATCGTTCTGACAGGGATGTGTAATTCCTTGCATCGCTCGACGAATGCTCTGTAGGCGTCTGTGTGGCTCATGTCTGGATTGGCCGCTACCAAGTCGGTTTCGCTCGGAGTCCACCTGGGCATCTGGTTGACGGACAAGGTACTTGTCTCTACCCTCTCTATAACCTGAGGCTCGATCACTTCTTCTTCTTCTTCTGGGTCAGAGGGGGGCGGCAAGGGTGTGTGCGTTTAAGGTGTAGGCAGAGGAGTGCTTTGTCCTTTTGGTGCCTGCTGCAACGGGGGCACCTTGTAAGGTATGGTGCAGCCTGAATATCCTTGGTGACTGAACCAATATGAGGGGTGCCAGTTTCGGTGTGCACTGCAGCACCTGTTGCGTGACGGACATGTCCTTGATCAGAGGCTCTAGGGCTTGAAACCAAACAAAATTGCCGTTCATAAACATGGCCAATGCTGTAACCAATGTTAGAACAGTGATTCTTTGCTCCTTGTTGAGGTTGGATGGCAGACGGCGCAACGTCTTCGCCATCCACGGCGCACCGTTGTCTCTGTACTGTGAATAGGACAGCCCATCGCTGGATGCCCACACGGATGTAGCCGAATAGCGAGGCCCCCTCGGCCTCAGCGCTGGGGACGTCGTTTGCATGCTGCAGCTCTACACATCCACACTTGTCCGCTTTCAGGTTGTGCGCCTCGTCCCTCTACCTTGATCGTTCTAGGGTAGCCAAACCCATTCCGTACGGATAGATCGGTGACGAAGTCGGACGTGTCACAGGCGCCAGGGATCGCCGATATAATACATTCCATACTTTGAGTGCCCATAACTCTGAAACGGTGGGGGCTAGGAATTGGTGGGAGGTTGCTTTCAATAGGACCTATTATCGATCCGAGTTTGGTGCAATTAGCATGAACCGTTTTCGAGATATAACAAAAAGACATGTACATTTTAATTGTATATAAGTCCTGCCCACAAATGTCCTTGACCTTGGGATTGGTTTCTTCAGAATTTGAGCACTTCATATGACCCGAGTTTTAAATTATTTGAAATTCCGTTCAAGAGTTATGAATAGAAAACCAATTCTGTATTAGTTTGTACTTGTCAGTGCACACTATATAGTGAACAAAAATTGGAACGGCCACATCTTCGGAACAATTCCACTTAGAGCCACCAAACTCGAGGCAAAGTAGGGTCTCAAATGGCCCATTCTAGGGTGACCATATTTTGATTACCGAAAACCAGGACACTCGGCCCGGCAATGAGATACTCAAATGATACTCGAAGTTTACTCAAAGATTCCTTATTAATTTCAATACATTTAAAGTATGCCCCCTCTGTGTGGATAGAAAATTGTTATATTAGGGCCAGGACAGGACTTGAAAACAGGACATGTCCTGGGAAAACAGGACATTTGGTCACCCTAGCCCATTCAAATGCTCCACAGACACGCTAGCCAACCACAACGCGCAAAATTAATCACAGAGAGCTTTTCTGAATTGCTTCTCTTTCTCACTATGCGCTATTTTAAAGGAATTACACGCGTTTCATTTCAGGAAATCGAAAAAGCAATCTACAACTAATTAAGAAAATACTGACCTGTAAATGCCATATTGGAAGTAGATATATGTACTTTTAAAAGCCATGAAAAGTATGTATATAGTACTGACGTGAAATATATTGTTTTTAATTTGTTAGACATTTGAAGAGATGTGAAAGTTCTGATGTTCTCCTAACAATTTGGACGTGTGACTAAAACCTCCGAACAGCGGAGCTCTGATGTCTTTGTAATGGTTGTGGAGTAGTGTTTGGTCTCAGACAGACTCCTCACTGCTGTTCAATGGCCGTCTGACGCCTGCTGCACTCAAAATCTCAAACTCCCAAAAGCATTGTTATCCAATGATGGTTGCAAGTTCCATTTAACTCTAATAATAGTTGCGACCA
Source organism: Gobio gobio (assembly GCF_949357685.1). Taxonomy (NCBI): domain Eukaryota; kingdom Metazoa; phylum Chordata; class Actinopteri; order Cypriniformes; family Gobionidae; genus Gobio; species Gobio gobio. The sequence goes on along the minus strand of NC_137109.1, from coordinate 5,984,570 downwards.
TAGTTGGGTTTGGGCAATGCACCCCAGATTGGTCCGTTAGAATCAGATGGTGCAGCTGAGGCATTAGCAATCAAGGGCTAATGGGCCATGCTAACCAGTCAAACCGAGACCCCTTATTAATCCAACAGGCCAATCAGTCTATTGGTATCATGGATTTCATATTTCCCCAAAGCCCAAACACATAATAAACTGCCTGTTCTTGGCTGGAATGAGCAAGCAAGTGGACCAGAACTTATGCTGATAATTAAAAGTCTAATTAGGCCAGACTAGTGATTCCAAAATCCCTGTCTTCTCTCCTGCTCTAGAAGATGCCATCTCAACAGCTGGACATCCATGCAGCTGCGATAACAGGCCTGCAGTGGAGTGACAATTACTCTGTGAAGGGGCTAGTTAAGTTGCCCGTCTCCTCACTGGCTCTGCTGGTCTGCAGCATTTCCTTCGGTTTACACTTAATTTGGGCCAGTTCTGACACAGCCTTTGTCCTCAGGGATAGGAGCTGGCTGCTTCCCTTCCATCAGTTGTCCTGGACTTATTAGGAAAGGCTTTGAACAAACTCAAACCAAATACATAAATTATGTCAGATGCCTCTGCTTGCAATCATCTCTCAACTCCAACTAAAGCCTGTTTGTGTCGGCCTGTCTACCCCAACCATCTGGATGTTCCCCTAAGCTTACTTGTTTCAGGCCTGGCACCTTTCTCTTCCTGAATATCTCAATATCAGTCAGTTTATAGACTAAGGCTGGTTTTTCCAAAGCACACGAGTAACGTTTAATCTCTTAGTTGCTTTACTAAAAGCATCATTATCTAAGTAGTATATAAATTGTGCTACTTAAATTAGTAGCATTGGACCTCTCCTAAGACCAATACTTGTAATTTAATCCACTTTCACAAAGGACAAGACAACCAGTTGGACAACATGAATGCATGTTGTTGACAATATTATTGCAACTGGATTATTGCAAGACAACTCTATTCGAGAATTAAAAGTTTTTCACGTGCATGCTTTGTGATAGGCTTGAATTTGCTTTGATTGTTGACAATAATTGATTATAACTATAATTATTTTCTCAAGAAACATTAGACCCTGCAGGTCCACACAATTCATATGGATTACTTTTACATGAACTTTTTGAGGTGGAATAGACTTTCAACGAAGGTACAGGAATCTCTCAGGTTTTACTGAAAAACATCTTCATTTGAGTTTCGAAGATGAGCGAAAGTCTTACAACATGAAGGGTGAGTGATGGCCGAGTTTTCACTTTCTATGCGAACCATCCCTTTAAGATTATCCAAAGGGCAGGGTTTGAAAACATTGTTGAGTGAATGAGGCCCTTCTTGAATTTAATGTGAAGTACAGTGTTTGTACCACTGGTCTTGCCTCATTCCTTAAAGTAATTCCATGAGATTAAGACAAATCTGAGTGCTTGGAGTCACAATAAGCCCCGTTTTGAAGCGTGAGCATTGCCTCATTGCTTTTCATTACGCAGAGAGTCCTGGCATGTCACGTCACATTTTGATAACGTGTTTACTCTGGTGGGCGCGGGGCATGCAGCTGGGCTCAGTGCAGCTCAGGGAACAGTGCTAAGCAATGTTAACGGCTCACTCATTGGCTGAAGGATCCATCCTCAGCCCCTCCATCTTTACCTTCTCACCCCCGAGCAACTAGCGCTCTCATTACGGGGTACTCGTCAAAACGCGCCTTCATTCTGCTAATCAGAATGCTCTCTGCACTGCAGCAGGAACAATGCATTTCCACGTGCCTGGCTGCTCCAAATGACCGTGAGGACACTGGTGTTGAAACGATAAGAACCATTAGAAAAGGCTCCGTCCCAACGGCTGCGTTTCGGACTGAAATAATGTAATCGCAGTGTCATGCACTTGAAGCCATCTTTCACCACCATGATTGTACATGGCCCAGAGACCTAGAGCACATCGCTGCAAATGTCAGAGTCGATCATCCAGCTTTCGGTATTCACTGTCCTCTTCTGTCCTTAGTCCTCTCTCTCTCTTCTCGTTCCCCCGCTTCTGCTATTCCACCCACCCCTGCAAACACCTCCCCCAAACACAACACTCTCACAGGATGATAGTCCTCTGGGGGTTTGAGCAAGTAATTGTATCTGCTCTTGTGAGGAGACATGTGAAGTCCTTCAAACTGTTTCTTCAAAATGCCAGCTGAAAACAAGAATCCCTGTCCTCCTAAAGAAGCGTGCAATTGGGATGCGTCAATGAAAGACAAATGCTTTCATATTCCACATCCTCTTGCATGCACAGACATATATTTTTGAACTGAATTTACTGAACTGACCACCAAACCCCCCGCTCACTATACAGAGTGCGCAGTTTACACGCAGTTATATATATATACTGACATAAATATAAATATAAAAAAACTGTTGTTCACCGAAATTTCTAAATAAAAGTTTAAACCCTCGCTCTGAGTTTGCATGTTTTGATACCACATGTTCAAAAAATGACTGTGCTGGCTGCAGCATTTCTTTCATAAAGTAGTGGCCAAATTTTAAAGATTAAATGACATTTGAATTAAATGTTGTTTGGCCAATATTAAAGGATTTGATCTGTTGTAAAGTGTAACAACAACCAGGCGGTTGGTGCCCTCTGCAAGCATTTGTTATAATACATAATGTACCTGAGTTGTTTGATTATATTATGTATACTACATTATGTATTTTACCAGTGTTGTTCAATAAAACCATACAATAATTTGCTTTATTTGAACCAATTATTATTGTATAATTATTGTTTTTATATATGTATTTCAAGTCATTTTAAAGGCTATTGATCACTTAGGTATATTTTATTACTAATCAAAGCACCCACCGCATTCAGTACAAAAATATGAAAAAGGTCCGCACTTTAAAAATATTTAATTTTTGGGAAATAAAAAAGTATGTCTATTTTATTACCACAAAAAAGGATCAGATTACCACAATAATCGAATCAGATTACTCGATTAATCAACAAATAATCGACTGAGTACTCGATTAACAAGATAATCGCTATGTTTTATATGTATAAAATTATAATTTTTGTGTTTCAAGCTGTAAAGCTACTGTTCTATTCTGACCCCTAATATAGTTGTGCGTGGGGCGTATTGTACAACGATACAGTTCTGCTTAGGGCACCCATTTGGCCAGCAGCGACCCTGCACAAAACTAATGGCCATTTCATGATGTATCCTCTGTCCTTTGGCCATTTTAGATCTGGAGCATCAGTTTGCCTTCAGATGGCATTGTGGCTGTTTATGGGTTACAAACTGGCTCACTACAACACACAAATAGCAATTTACACAGCATATTGTACATTGGCGGCATTCCAGAATAAAAAAAAACCCATACTTGACTGATTTATAATCTCTACAAGGCATGAAAACCTGAAACTCTATAGAACATAAGAACTCCTTACAGTCACTGACGCAGAGGACACAAATAGTAGGGTAAGATGGGGTAATAAGATATTTCTGCTGGTATCACCATTGCCTTGTGCATAGAGGACCGGGACCACAAGTACAGGGGTAAGATGGCCTCTTTGAATAATTTTATATTTTGTGCTAGGACAACTTAATGAGGGAATGTTTCTGTTTATTTAGTTTAATAACACTGGCTGATGTATCATCATCCTGGACATGCTCATATCTAAATATGTCAAAAAGTAAATGCACATTGTTCTTAAGGAGGGCATCTTCCCCATTCTTACTCTATTTATCACAGAAACTAATAAATAACATAATTGTTTCCAACAGCCTCTGCGTCAGGAGTGTGTTGAGCAATGCCAAGGGTCCAAGGGTCAAAGGGTCATGACTCGCCGCACCAATTCCAACCCTCCATACACACACACACACACACACACACACACACACACACACACACACACATAATGTACAATAAGTCTTCTCTAGACCTTTCAACCTTGTGTCACATCAGAAATTGGTGTAGCCCATGACTAATCAGCTAGTCAATATCATGGTTATATGTCCTGATCTTTGTACTCTCAAAACATTTTTATTCAAGTCAAACATATTATTTAGTATTGCTGAATCAACCTAGATACAATAATCTATACAAAGTAAAAAATCAATAAAAAAACAACAACAATGGCTCTTTGTGGTAACAATCGTAGATAGGTTACCAATTTTTACAGACTGGCACCTATTAAAATGTTAATAGGCAACGTAGTGTGTTAAAAGATTCACGTTTAAAATGTCATAACCCAAATGCAATCATTGTGCATGTATAGCAGTTGTTGGAGAATTTTTTCTAGGTCAGTGTGACCAACTACATTGTAACTTCCACAAAGAAGCAATTGCATATGAAGTATAGGCTACAAAAACACAAGATATAAGAAAACCATTCCCGCAATGTTTTCTGATCTTCCACATTCTCTCGTTGTGGATTCATGTCATTCCAAACTCAGATGACTTTCTTCCTTCTGTGAAACACTAAAGGAGATGCTTTGAAGAACATAAACACTTGTTATTTTTCATTCAATGAAGGTGAATGGTTACTTGGGGCTATCAAGCTTAAAAAACGCAATCAAAAGCAGCATAAACGTGCCAAACTCAAAACACGACAGCTAATGCAGCATGATGGTAACATAAATCTAAATCCAATTATGAAAGGTGAAGTGCGTAATTTCACCCCAAGCTTGTGGTTAACCCAGAGGTCGAGAGGTCGAGATGTCGAGCCGCTCATGCAAACAGAGCAATGTTTTGAAAGCATAGAGCCATAGTGTCACAGCGTCTCTTAAATCAGCCCACGAATGACTTACTTATAGTTGTCTCTGCACATTAAACAAAGATAGAACAAAGTATTCTGACATCCAAAGACTGCATACATAACCTTTAAATGTTATCTTTCCCTGTCTTTACATAGAAGAAAATAGACGTAATGACCACCAATTCCAACATGCTGTTAATTCAAAGCATTTTCTGCAAATCCACTGTAGTTGCAGTATTTTGCCATTCCTGCTAGAATATCCAACAAATCATGCATTCTCCACAGAGGAAATGTATTACAAGGGCAATGGTTGCAACAATCTCCTTCTACTTCTTTCCCCCCCTTGGGGGTTTATGACTGGGGTTGATGCATGTACAGCTTATGATATTCTGTAATTGGATTTTCAGAAAGCTGTTGACAAAGTCTCCCACAACTGCCTAATCCCCAATCAGCAGTGCAGCACTGAGCATGTTCCTATAGCTGGGTAGAGAGCAATGGAAGCATGCAGCCCAGAGATGCCATTGTAAATGGCATGAGGGGGTGCTGTGGATTTACTGTAGCATTTGACGAAACACTGTGCATTTTACAGGGTATGCAATAAAAGCAGCTAATCTCAAGGAAACACTAGGGAGAACATGCTCTCGTGTAACCTAACTCACATCTACTAGATAGTGTATCAGGTAATGAAGCCAGTGATAGTCCACTGACATTGAGAACCAATTACTCTTTCCCATAGACTGATGATTGATATCAGGATGCTACATTAAACTTACCTTACAACAAAATATGGGAATCCAAGGAATCCTTATACTCTGTAAACCCTAACCCTCAAAATACTGAATTGGTTTGAGTACAAACTTAAATTAAACACATTTTAGAACTTTCTTTTTCTTTTGAGTTCACAGTACTGACATATTTCTAGTATATAGTTTTGAGTTGTATGAACTCATTTTGCTTTAATTTAGACAAACTTAAGTTTAACTGAAACTGGGCAAGGATTCTTTATTTCCCAGCATGCTTTGCCCATGGCACTCGAAAAGGAGAGTGAATGCTAAAATGAAGTGTTATATACAGTATATTTTGCATATTGTGCAAGATTAATGGTAAGGGAGATTTAGTCGTGATTTTTTGTTATGCTAATTTAGAAGAGTTTCTGTTTGGTTTGAGAGCAGTTAAGTTATATATTTTAAGTTGCTGTACTCATTCAGTAAGTGTTATACCATGCTTTTGTCAACATGTTAGCAAATTGGCATTTTCTGAACTAGTTTGTTATAGCTAGCAACATTTTTATGTTGAGATAACTTGCTAATTTTAAGTTCAATGTATAAATTAGTGTACTCAAATATTTAAAATTAAGAACAATAATGTATGAGTACAAAATACAAATCTTACTTAAACTTTTTTGAGTTCTGACAACTTATTAGGGTTTACAGTGAAGTAAATAATTAATTTGATTTGCAAGTTTTTTATGTTAATTGCTATCAAAATGTATGTGTTAGCTAACTCAGTACTTCAAGTTAGGAGCCATTAACATGCATGAGTACTAAAAACTCAAAACTTGATGGTTCTGCTTATGGTTAGCCCAACTTATTCGGGTTTACAGTGTACCAAACATACTTTAATTGCACAGATTATGCTTTACATTGTTGATTATGCTTACTATATGTTACTATAAACCAAACAATGTGCCAATTCACTCAAAATAATCAAAAATAGCTATAAACTTCCAAAAAGGTGTAAAATGGTGTGCGAGCATTCACATTTTCAATAAGCAAGTGCTTCCTTACAAGATCAGAAGCTGTCTGAAATCACTGAATGAAACACACTTATATGCTTGTTTGTTGTAGGGAAAACTTTTCTGTCACGTACACAAAAGCAGAGACCTTGGACTCAATATTTCTAGCATATCATGCTAGTCGCCCCCGTAGCAGGAGTTGGAGTGGGCAGCGAGCCTCGTTGAGGAGAGAGCTCAGGGGAAGTCGTCAAGGAGGCCATTTGCAAATCGCCTCTTCCTCTGGGTAACTTAGCTGCAGTTTCCAAGAGAGGCCATTTTCAAAGGGGAGAGACGAGAACTGTGGGTGGTGTGTGTTTCGACTGGGTTTCTTGTAAAGCAGGATGAAAAAATGGCAGCTCAGATGCACCATTCAGCCTCGCTCTCACTCTCTCTCTCTTTCTGTGCTTTTCTGAATTCTTCGAGTCAGCTCACTCATATCACCCACATAACTCTCCATCACAGCCTCCTCCACATCACCGATACTAACCTGCAAGCTACTGACCAGTTCGTGTAATATAGCCTCCACCATAGAGGTGTTCTCAAATGATATGTATAGAAATTCATGACAAGCAGTGCCTGATAAAAACTCAGTCCTAGCAAGAAAGGGATTTGCATTGTTTACTTGATTACGGGCATGAATTTAAAGCAAGTCTCCCAAGGCGCTCTCTTTCAGCTCTGGCGTTACTGTCCAGAATAACTAAACAGGCCACGGGTGGGAGGGGAGAGGACTCTTTAACCTTGAAGCTATCATGTAAAGAAGGCTCCGTGCTCCTCTCTGCCTCGCTTTCAAGCCTACTTTTGGTCTTAAAGAGTGAAGAGTCCACTTTCCTATCTCGGCTTTCAGGAGTCCTTGCTGAGGTTGTAATGCTAGAGCAAAGAGGGCCTACTTCATTACAGGCTGAGCCCCAGAATCCCTTTATTTCAGAGCTTGGCGGTATGAATATATCTCTGCATTTCTTATGCCTCGCCTGCAGGCAGCCCGCAGATGTGTCTTCTAGGAGCGGCTCAGTGAGTTGAGGTAAAGTACCCATGAAAGAGATGCGGGCAGCATCCCAATTCGCATACCACTTCCACACACTAATGCACTTTGCTGATGATGGGAAAGTGACCACTATCCCTGACCACTACCCCTACATTTGAGAGACAGAATACAACCCCTATCATAACCCTGCAACCAGAACCAAAGAGGATGCCCTACTTGTTGAAAACCACTGCACGCACAGTGGTAAAGAAATTCACACTTTCCCCCCAACCAATCCCCTTCTCTCTCCTCCAGATCTATCCCAATGCTATGTAGCACTAATAGTATGTAAATTGGCAAGTCGAAGGCATCGGTGGGGTGAGGATGCAGTCGGCCGAGCTCTGAAGCCTCTCATCACCGACACTGGCCTTCATTAAATCCAGCAGATCCTAGAGCATGTGATACCAGTGGGCTGCAAAGGCAGGAATGAAAGACAGTAATAGAGATAGAGGAGGCGGTGTGTTCACAAGAAGCTGCAGTCCAGCGTGAACAGCATTGGAGATGTGAGCGATGAGGAAAGAAACACACGATGCCTATGAGAGGCCTAACTATTACCCAAGGGGCCTTCGGGTTATCTCAGAGCCAGGGTCAGGGCCACAAAAGAGAACACACAGGTGATAGAAGTGGCAGCTACTCGAGCGCTGAGACAGCCAGACTTTCAGAGCCGCTGACTTGAACAGAAGGGAAAGACTGTGTGCTGCTTATTTTGCGCAAGCAAGTTCCCAGGTCACCCAAGCCAGCATAAAAGCACAATGACAGGCTTAGGAACCATTGTCCCTTTTCAAATGTCTTTAAACAGTGCTTCACTTCTGACAGATCACATTTTTCCCCCTTTCTTTTGCTTTTCCAAAAAGAGGACATCTGAGCCAAACGCACCATCGGGAGGTTCAAGCATGGAATCGCTCCAGATTGTCTTTTCAGTCTGCAGCTGGACGGGATTAGGGATCATCTCTGCCTGGGGTGAACTCTCTGATCCACATGCAAGCCTAACAAGAAAACAATCCAGCTGCGGATCTTGGGGGGGAAAGCAGCGAGAGCCCACACAAAGGAAGAGAGAGAGTTATAAATAGGAGCCATGTGTCAGGCCTTGCATTTGCAGATTGACTTGAGAGTGACTTAATATTTCATTGCTTGTCACACAAACAGCCACGGACACATAGCGGCAAGCCGAGAAGTCTTCCCACTGAATCTACCCACAGCTTTTTGCTTGCTGATGCGTGAACTGGCTAGAACAACTGCTCAAATGAACCATTTCCAAAGTAACATGGGAAGAACATGGATGAGAGAGCAGAAATCATGATTGTTTAACTCACGGGATTGGTTAGGGTCAGTGCAGCCCTAGACAGGGTGATAGGGAAGGAAGTAGCACCGGTTTTGTCATACATGTTCTCAAACACAGACCTACAATTCCTACGCCGTTGTATTCAGCTAGATAACTGCCAACAATAAAGCAACACTCTTGTAAGCAGTATTATTCCACTCCATTTCTTCAACTGACACGGGAATCAATAGAAATGTTATCAAAATTACAACACAGTTGGGTTGGGGGTTCTATAATTGTGAAAATGTCAATAAAAAGCTAAAATATCAAACATTGCTGGATGTTATTGATGTTCATAGTGGTTCTGCATTCTTTCTTTAGCGAATCTTGATCAATTTGACCAGTCTATACGACACCTCGGTTACAGATCAATGGCATGATGATACCCCTACACATGGATAACACTCCTCTGTCCAGAAGTCTTACTCTGAGTCAATTTACTGCCGGCTGCACTAACCTGTGGTATTGTGCTTGCTGGTGTTTTAAACCAATTAAGCATCTTATGGTTTGCTGGATGTACTGTAACTGAGAACATCAGCTGCATCTTAAAGCAAGACTTCAGAGAAGGTTGGGCATCTTTAGCATAAAAGGATAAACGTCAATAGCTTGTTTGAATTACAGTATATTTCTTTGAACAGCTCAGAGCTATTTAGCATTGACGGTACTCTGTAGGTACACCAAAAGATTGGAATGATAACATATACATGTAGGCCCGGTTTCACAGACAAGGCTTAGATTAAGCCAGGATTAAGCCTTAGTTCAATTAGGACATTAAAGTAGTTTTTATAAACTAGCCTTAGAAAAAAAATTACATTACTGGTGTGCATCTTGAGACAAAACATTGGCACTGATATATGTAAACCCGGACCACAAAGCCAGTCATAAGGGTCATTCTTTTGAAATTGAGATTTATACCTCATATGAAAGCTGAATAAGCTTTGTTAGGATAGGACAATATTTGAAAATCTGGAATCTGAGGTTGCAAAAAAGAGAAAATCTCCTTTAAAGCTGTCCAAATGAAGTTCTTTGCAATGCATATTACTAATAATAATACATATTTGATAAAAGTACGCTTGGAAATTTACAAAATATCTTCATGGAACATGATCTTTACTTAATATCCTAATGATTTTTGACATAAAAAAGGATACTTTTGACCCATTCAGTGTATTGTTGGCTATTGCCACTTATGACTGGTTTTGTGCTCCAGAGTCCAGGGTCATATATTTTAAAATATGTCAGTGCAAGTTGCTTTCAGTTAAAACAGCTCAAACATGTATTTTATGCCCGTAACGCGTGTTTTTCCAACCTTCTACCCGTGAAAGTGCACTGGAATGGCAGTCAAACCTGCGACTACCCACCCGTGAACTCGTACTAGATCGGTGCACTCCCAGTTACGCGCTCTCACGTCACCTAGCCCGCAAAACAACAATGGCAGCCCCTACGGATGCAGTGTTTTGAAAGTCGTACACGACTAAAATAAAAGGTATAACAGCTTCTTTTGCCTTATGCGCCGTTTTTTCCCTTCATTTCCCTCAAATAAGCAAGGAGTAAGCACCTTTTGTGTTTAGAAATGATTATAAATGAGCATAAGCCCCATACGGTCCGCCATGCTTTGTTTGCATCTAGCTACCACAATTCCTTACACTCAGGCAGTTTGGCGTGACTTTGCCGGGAACAGTACAAAGTCGTGAGTCGTGGTTTGAAGTCGTGACTTACGGGCTCAAAAACCTGCCCGGAACGCAGCATTAGTTTAGGCTTAGGTTTAAGCCTTGTGTGTGAAACCGGGGGAACTGAATTCTATGCATAGGTCATGAATTATCATACATCATATTTCTGGCCTCTATATGTAAGGTCTTGGCAGGTGTTGGGTGTAGACACAGGAAATGTGCTAATCTTGTCAATTTCAGCACATGATATGCTAGATTTATATGGTTAAGCTAGACTGAATGTTCGCTTCCTCTCTAATGATGTCATCTTTCCTCCAGGGCAATGGTTTAAATGCTCTCAGTGGCCTTGGGATTGGTAGGATCAGTTCTCAATCCGGGGATCTTTGTCAATCTTGACTGGGTGTGGAGACGTATGCGTGTTCTCCACACAGAGGCTGCTGAAAGCTTGCCAAAATCATGTTCCATAATAAACTTGGGATGGGAACCATCTGAAAGCCTGTGCTAGTTCTGCACGCTCCATTCAAACGAGACTTTTGTCATCTTTTGTGCCTTTCCTCTGCCTCCTAAATACACGTTCCACAAAGCCATAGTGATGAACAATAGAGGGGTCCTGGTGCACCAGAGTAGATTATAGAAAAATATGCACACTGTTAACTGATTTCCATTATTCCCGGGGAGCAGCTGAAGCCCACGGAGTGGTACATGTAGTTGAAGACGTCACTCTGACCTTCAGAAGCACAACGGAGCCGAAACACCGGCTTGACATGTTGGTAGGGGAGAGAAATACAGAACAGGCAGAAAATACTTCAGAAAAAAGAAGTGTACTACAGTATAGAGAACCCCAATTCTGTAATTACTGTAATACTGATATGTAACGAGTCTCAAAATAAAGGACAAATGTTTTTAAACAGTCTAGAATAGGAAAGTGTTTTGAAGTAGTCAGATAGGTGAGAGTGGATAAAAATTAAATTTGTTTTGAAATACATAATGTATCCCTAAACTGTGTAAACTAGTGCCAAGTATAAAGAGTGTTGTTGTCACAACTGAAAGTAATAACCTCAAATGCAAAAACATTTTGTGCATGATTTTTAGTTAATAATTATACTTAATGTTGTGCAAACCCTCATTACCCCCATTTTAACCAAAACTGGATTCATATAGTAAATATTTAACTCAAAAGAGACAAATAAAATGGAAATTGTCATTCTTGAGCATGAGAGCCAGAGGATCCAACTGCAGTTTTTTATTTAGCATAATGGCGAAAAACAGGATGCACAGAAACCAGAAAACCAGAGGACAGAACTGAGTAAACCAACAAACACACCAAAGAAGGACAAGAGCTGACAAACACCACAAGGGCTTAAATACAGACACGAATAAAGGTACAATGGAGGAATGAGGGAGTCACACGGAACAGGAACTGAACTAGACTACAAACTGTACATTTGAAAAAAAGGAACATGACAGAAATACATACATAAACCAAGATATTTCTAGCTCTCTATATTTAGATGAAAAGTTGTGTGGGTATAGCTATATCAAATGAAACAAACGAATCTGCTGATTCAGATACAATGCCGGTCCTCCCTATATGCAAAGTATGCAAGTTGCCCTTTGCTCTCAAAGATGATTTATTGACTATGGATGGGATTATTAGAATTCTAGCTTTGGTTTTGATTTTGGCTTCCAACGATTATGAAAACATGCCGCATTCTGTTCCTTTCCTTCGCTGTCGCCCTTCCTACGTAACATCCAAATCAGTCATGTAACATGACTACTAAATATAATACTAATACTATAATATAATACTATACTATAATATGATACTAAAAAAAGAGTTAAAAGCATAATGAGCTGCGAAAGAGACGTTGTTCCCCAGGCGGCTTTCTGTGTGCGCAGTCCGAGATACAGCAAAACACGGAAAATAGGCTACTTTGGGCTTGGGGTGTGAGTTAGCACACAAAAATGATGTAAAAATATATTCGTGGCAATTTTTCGCTTAAACAAAGATGGTTACGTCTTATGTGAACATAAACATTTGGGGAAGTAATTGAATGCTTGTCAGTATATTAGATATTTGGGCTTAAAGTGACAGCAGCCTAATAAATCTGCCTCTGTCTGTCATTTAATGTCAATCAAACAACAAAATAAACTGAGAGAATCATTCACTGCTCTTCACAGAATGACTTTAGTTTAATTCATACATTGAAGCTTTTTTTTACATTTGATTACTTTATTCAATGTCTGTATAGTAGGTTATTATTAGTAGTAGGCTAAATTGACATTTTATTACTGACTGTTTCAACTCTCTGTTGTTTGTTGACAGTGAAACTGCTCTTAAAGAACAGATTAAGGGGTCGGGGTCATTTAGGGGGTTTTATGAACGCATTGACTGAAGCTTGTTCAGATGAAACCACTTCCGTAACATTCACAAATGTGACTGCAAATCAAATTATATACCAGATTTTGACCTGGCAATTGGTCTGTCCTTTTATATCCATTCCATTTTCGAGTCTTCAAACGTCTCCAGTCACTTGAGGAGATTTGTGCTCATGTATGATCATTTGGATTGGTTGAAGACTCCTGGACTCTCTCTGAACTATCCAATGAATCTCTGAAAGAACACCACGTCCTGTTTTTCCTAACCCTACTGCTGGGTTGTCACAATCACAAAGGCCATTTTTTCCCTCCACAGCTGTGATGCACGAGTGATAAACAGTCCATAATAACAAGTCATTTTCATTTGTGTGATTGTGCACACCAGGAGCATGTCATAAGGTTCTCCATAAACCATCTGCAGCTTTGCACTGCAGATAAACATTTTCAAAGCATAAATGAGATTTTATGAGTGTGTGGGAATATTTACTCTTATACTTATTTCCCCCTTCTGTTTACTGGTGATTTTTACGGTCAGCTGTGCGTTCTTGTCATATCATCATGCCGATATCATCTTCAATAACAACAAGATCTGTCATCTGTTGATGTCTTGAAGTGATTTAGGGGAAAAGAACCTCTCGAAACATGGTCCCGCGAAAACAACAGGCAGATAAGAGCAGCGCTCCGTGTAATAAGAGCTCAACGCCAGACCGGCGCCATCGATGCTACGCTGTCAAAACATCGCCTTGGTTTTTGAAAATGGTCAAAGCGCTACTTCAGCTGGATGGATAGTGTGCGCAGCACCAGCAACAACTAGAGACTTGAAAGCCCCTGTTATATCAAACAACATCTGCGAGCACCACTGATACCAGGATAAATAAGACACAGCTAGTACACTTCTCAGGTTCCCTTTGATACTCCCATTAAAAATTCATTGTGTTTTATTTGCCTTCAAGTGAGTGAAGTGTTTGTTGCCCCTGTCTCCCCGAGCTCGGATCTCTCCAGAGCTTGATTCTTGGAATAGATACTGTGACGCGTTCTTTGACAAATAAAACCTTAATTAAACTGGATCACACTGCCCGCCACCGCCTCACTCCACAGGACGACGTCATTGCTCTCATGTAACGCCATGGCCTGTGAGATCAAGTCGCTTTGGCAAGGGCAGCCGTTCAGGACCAAGGACAGCGACAACACAACAATACACAAAATGTATTGGTGGAGGGATGGAGTAATGGAAGGCTTGACTGCTGTGCCCTTTACTGACAAGAGTCACATGGGTCCAGCCCACACCATGTGACTTCCCCGCTGCCTCTTTGGGACCTTGAATCCGAACCTGCCTGCAAAGCATGGAAACGGCCTTGGAATACCCCAACCGTATTCAATGGCTGACCACCCCCCCCTGATGACTGCGAACAATGACCGTCTCTATGGGACCTTTTCAGCATACTGCTCTGCATACATCTGCATATATTCCCTGCCACATGGTGCCAGCATATTGCGTCAAATTTTTATTTTTTTATTTTATTTTGCTGAATTGTCTGAAAATCTAGAACTTTACCTACCCATGCACAACTGCTTTGCTTTACAATGGAACGGTTTTTAACGTGTTGCTAGGGTTTTGTAGGTGGTTGCATAACAAAAGGACTAGTCTAGTGCAAGTGTACAGGATTTTTTTTTTTCCTTCTCACATTTTATGGCATTATCATTTTAAGCCTAGTCACTTATAACAGGGCTATTCAAACTGGGGTTTAGGGACACTTGGGGGGTGCTAGGATGTCAGCAAAAAATGAACAGAACATTTTTTGAAATGTACTTTTAAGGCTGTATGAGCGTGTTATCTTAACAATTGAACCTGATTTAAAAAAAAAAAAATTTGCAATGAAATGGAATGATTTAAAAACATTTAATGGTTTGATATTATTATAAAAATAACTTTTTCATGCTTTCTAGTCTAGTTTGATTGACTTTGCATGTGCGCCTCTTTGTGAAAGTTAGGGTATATTTAAATTTAGTTTGTATTTCTTTAGACAGAATTGCCATTTACATTAATTATGCGATCTGGTGAGCATATTAGCTTCCAGTGCTGTCTTCCTCCCTGCATCCGAAATCGAATACTTCCCTACACTCTCAAAAATAAGATTACAAAATTGTACCTTTTAAGGTACAAGTGGCCGTCATTGGGGTGGGACCCTTAAGGGTACATTTTTGTACCTCTAAGTCAGGGGTAGGCAAGTTCGGTCCTAGAGCTGATGTCCTGCAGAGTTTAGCTCCAACCCCACTAAGCCACCACAGTATAAAACTCATGGCTCCCAGCATGCATTGCAGCATTGAGTATGCCCCCCCCCCCCCCTTTGAATGAATTCAGAATTCAGAAAGTCTGATCTGTGGCAAGAAAGTATTGTTGGTGAATATTATTTATTAATATTTTTAGTCAGTGATGAGTTTACTTGAAAAAATGTCTTCATGACAATTTTTGTTTATGGCTTCTTTTGATTTGAACAGATTATGTGTTTTGTTAACACTGTAACAAAAACCACAAACTCATATAAAAAGTCATGAGTCAAACTG
Source organism: Gobio gobio (assembly GCF_949357685.1). Classification (NCBI taxonomy): domain Eukaryota; kingdom Metazoa; phylum Chordata; class Actinopteri; order Cypriniformes; family Gobionidae; genus Gobio; species Gobio gobio. The sequence goes on along the minus strand of NC_137109.1, from coordinate 5,969,107 downwards.
CCCAAACTAAAGGAAACACTGATCACAATAATGGTGACCAAACAAAAAACCATCAACATCTAAACCTCTGTTAATTCTCAATAAGAGCTTCTATAGACGTCTTTCAGGGTTGGAGCCAAACTCTGCAGGACAGAGACTCTCTAGGACTGAACTTGCCGACCCCTGCTCTAAGTAGAGGAACACAATGGTATAATTGTACCCTAAGGACCAATTGTGTACCTTTAAAGGTACAGTTATACATTTTGTTCCCCAAGGAACAAAATTTTACCTCCACTGTACCTTTTATTCTGAGAGTGTACAATGTAGTATGCAAAAAACAGCACGCCAACCAGAGTAGTGTGTCTGAATACATTGTATTCAAAAAACAGTAGGAGAAACATTTCTACAAATGAAAGGTAAAGCTCATACACATACGATTACGACAGCATATGATTTGTATGTGATTTTCATGTGATTTGGGCTATTTTTATAGGAATGAAGGATGTTTACATGAGAAATTCTAAGCAGGTGTATCGATTAGCTTATTGTAACAAACAACATATTTCTGCCTCATTATATGACCGAAATCCACATTAGATCGCAATCGGAAGTTATTACAAACACTAGTTTATGAGTAAGTATTAATCTCTTAAATTGTCATGTGTAGCTTGATGCTAATTGTATCTATAATTCACTTGTTACCCAGATAATTATATGTCATGATGTATGGTGTCAAAATAATTCATGGTCATAAGAAATGTTTTGTTCTTGCTTTCTAGAAATGTTTTTTTTAATAGGTGGGTACAATGTAAGAATCAAAGGGATGTTGATGAGCAAGCCATGTAATGGCAGAGTAAAATATGCCACACACTCCCGACAAAATAGTAATGTCAATATTTCCAGCCGCTGAATGTAAGCTTTTCCGTATTCACAGCTAGCTTGATGTAATGGTGGCATCACATGAAGATTACAAAATTGAATCTAGATATGATTGGATTGTTGGACCTCAAATCAGTAGGGCTTGAGGCAACAAAAAAGTATGGTGCAACAAGCTATTTTATTTATGGATGGTAACTGTAATAATACTGAAATCTTATTAGTAATTAGTTACACTACTAGTAAAAGTAATTACTACGGTAACATGTTACTTCCCAACACTGATTGACATCGTTTTAAACATTAAAACTCTAACATTGTTTGTTAAAATCTTTGTTTTTGAAAAAGTAAGCACATTTTAATTCAATTAAAAATCTTTCATCTAAATACATCATACAATGAGTAGAATTAAAAGACACACGTCAACTTTACTGAAGTCAAAGAAAACAATTTAAATATAATTTTGACAACATATACTTTTGTAATAAAGGAATCTGTATACATCAATATTGTCACGATTCCCAGCGTCTCTGTGTTCAAGGACTTTAATTTTGATGCTCTTTTGTCTTGCCGTTTCTTGTTTCAGTTCCTGTTTCCATGTCAACAAATCACCAACACTGTCCTTCATTTATCCCATTGTCATCTTGTGTATTTAAACCCTCAGTCTGTTCATTGTCTTGTGTTGAAGTTTCACGCTGGTGTCTCAATGTATGGTTCCTGATGTTTATTAAATGTCAGCATATTTTGTGGATTATCACATCTAGCCAGCGTGTGACAAACATATAGATGCCTTTATAGTTTGGAGGGTGGCAATGGGATCATCATAACTGGCATAAAAATAAAACGAAACCTTTGAAAACCCTTGACTCTACAAACAGCTTTCATCCGCACAACACTTGATTTGAGGTTTCATCTATGTTTGTATCACAAATGATTGAAGTTCTGTGAGGAAGTTTAAAGGGATAGTTCACTCAAAAATGAAAATTAGCCCATGATTTACTCACCCTCAAGTCATCCGAGGTGTATATGACATTCTTCTTTCAGACAAAAAAATTTTGAGTTATATTAAAAATGTTCTGGCTAATCCAAGCATTATAATAGCAGTAAAAGTTGCTCTGTGTTTGAAGTCCATAAATAAATAAAGTGCTCCACGCGGCTCCGGGGGGTTAATAAAGGCCTTCTGAAGCGAATCGATGCATTTGTGTAAGAAAAATATCCATATTTAAAAAAAAAAAAAAAATTTTACCATCACTTCCGGCGAATAAGGTCAAAATACATGCAAACCGGCGCGATCATAGATATATACATAGATCCCTCATTAGTGCCTGCGCTGATCGGTTGAATGAGGCATCTACGTATATATATATATATCTTTGATCGCGCCAGTATTTTGACCTTATTCGCCGGAAGTTATGGCGCTGGAAATACTAGATGACATTCGTCTGATAAGAGGTAAAAAATAACATAAATACTGTTGGGTTTCTCGAAGAAACCGATCGTTTCGTGTCTTAAGACATCAATGTGTCGCCACGAGCCGCATGGTTTAATAAGGATTCGTATGTCTGTGTTTTTACTCTCATTGCTCTCATACTCTAAAATATCCCCATTGACATGCATTATACGACTATCACACTGCAACGGTTGGGGTTAAAAATCTTCATTTGTGTTCTACTGAAGAAACAAAGACACCTACATCTTGGATGCCCTGGGGGTAAGCAGATAAACATAAAAAAATTGTTTTTGGGTGAACTATCCCTTTAAGGGGAATACTAACTATGAGGAGTTGTAATAATAATACTGATGCTTGCCATAGAAATCATTCAATAATTAGTAGATATAGTGCTATATTGATATACTATCATTTTGTGCCTTCAGTCTTCATATAGAGCTCTTTAGTATGGGGAACGCATTCACTATTAACTACGACTTTCTTTACTCCTAATTCACTGCTTATTAATAGTTACAAGGTAGTTTTTGTAGCGTTTAAGTTTCGGTATTGGGTAGGATTAAGGGATGTAGAATATGGTCATGCAGAATAAGGCATTAATATGTACTTTATAAGTACTAATAAACAGCCAATATCCTAGTAATATCTATGCTACTAAGCAACTAGGGAGAATTGAACCCTAAAATCAAGTGTTACCAAGCGTTTTTTATACTATTTTTCTGTCTATATCCTCTTTCACAGCAAATTATTTGTACCCTTGACCGTTCTCTGTTGAAGATATCATCCCTCTTAAAGCATACAAATGAATTGCCAATCGCCCTGGGCCCTTGATCCATCCTGTTTTCTTTCAGCTGAATATCAAATGCACTTGTCTGCATAGCCTACTTTCAAATCTCTTCAAGCACATCCATGGAGAAGAGGACAGATGAAGGTCTTTCCTGTCATCTCCTAATGGCTATGATTTGATCAGCACATGTGCGATTGAATGAAGCCGCAATACACAGGTAAGCAAGTGTGATGTGATTATTGTGGTCAAATAATCGCACTGAATGGCACGCTCACTTTGCTTAACTTATCGCCACCAATAATACCTAACTGGATATTCAAAGATAATGTTTGCAGGCATTCATGGAGGCCTCTCAGGATGTACATTTGTTAACTGAAAGTGTGGTATTTATGTTATTAGCGGCGCTTACCACTAGCATCGTTATTGTTCATACTTCATACCAATTTAGTACTTAGTAAATACAACAATTAAGCATCAACGCATAACGTGTGCCTCTCGTTTGTGGACACTAAAGGAAGAATACTTCTCATTTGAAAAGTGTTGGTGGCGAGGCCAAAATATGATGTTGCAAAACTGCAGTGCATTGTATGTGCAGTCAAACCAAAATGTATTCAGAGACCAGATACAGTATATGTTTTACTAGTGTGTGCAGGACACTATAGTTCATTTATGTAAGTGAGGAGAGCAAAATAAAGTAAACTGTGACATTTTATACACAACATTTCTGCAATATCTAAAGAATATCATAAAGACCAGATCTTCTGACTTTCTAGTGACCACCGAGAACATCCTGGAAATAACCCCTTAGAAACACCATAATAAAGCCCTGACATCCACCCACAATGCTCTAGTGAGTACACTGGCAATCAGCCCTCATATTTTCTTTAGGAAAAGAAGAAAAAATCTGTGTTTTATGAAGATACTAGGGCCAAGTAGGTTCTTCAACAAAAACAAAAAAAGAAGCCGAGGAGAAACTTTCTCCCCAGTATATGAACAGTATTTGTGTGTATGTTTGAGAAGCAGTCCTTAGAGTTGCTCTTCCTTCATAATGCCTGAACAGTTGATCCATGGTGGGACAGCAACTGTCCACTTGCCCTGAAGACATCCTCCCTCTCGTTTGACAGATCTCCCCTGACTCCAGCAATGCTGGACACCACCATTCTGACGGGAGACCCAGGCATAAGTTGCTTTTTTTGGCTTTAGATTGCGAGGGGGAGAATGACCTGACAAAACACCTCCGGTGGACCGATGCTCTGGCTAATGAGAACAGTGCTGGGCCAAGACCATACCATGCACTGTCAAGGGCATCTGTCAGAGATGACTTCACAATTTCATGTTAAAATAAAAGCGAGAGACAGTTAGAAAGAAGGAGACAGAACAAGTGGAGTCTTTCATCTTTCAACCTGTCATTACATATGCTCTTTGCAACCGGGAGTTTGATCGCAGTACAAGCTGTGCCGTCCTGCTGACTGACAGTGAAGAAAAATCTCACCACTCATGAGAGATTAAGAGTTTGTCAAACATTCTTAAAAATCACACCTTTTCACACCACAAATAATGTGTGTTCCTACTGGCAGAGCGTGGCACTGGCAATGCCGCAGGATTGATTTCCAGGAAACACGCAGGCTAACAAAAATGTTGAACTTGAAACTTTCCGCACAAAGTTTTGCTCAGATTAGCCCCTGCTGGTAGATTTTGTAACTACACCATCGGGTTCCAAAAAGTAGATTTTGTCTTGTTCCAGAATCTCAAGGAATGGATGTGAAATGGAAAGCCTGAAAATGGCCGTCATTGCACTCCACTGACACACTCCGTTCCGGACCGGCTTTCAGTCTTTGGGCACTATTTTAATAATCTGAGCCCATGGTCTGAAGCTCATGGCGCAGGTGCACTTAGGGCGTGTCCACTTTTGCAAGTTTAACGATAGAACAAATGGTTGCCGCGGCAGGCACTTGGTCCAAAAGGGTTGTGCCTCGTCTCTTAATGAGTCATGGGTATGTTTTGGGTGTAACGTGCAATAAACCAACCAGAGTCTCATCTCCCTTTCCCTTTAAAAGCTAGTTGCGCTCGCACCATGGCGGATTCACTATTTACATGGAGCGGAAAGAGTGAACACTTCTTTTATTACTTTCTTTTATTTTAAAATTTTGAAATGTGTGTGTGCTGCTGCGAGTCCCTGTGTGTGTAATAAGTAGAGTGTACAAGCGTTGTGCACCGCCTATAGGCTCATATTACTAACACGGCCTTTAACCCTTAATCGTCCCTTGGGGTTCAGCTGACCCCACTGGACTTTTCCTCCATTTTTTAAAAGTGTTCCCTTCATCTCAGGGCCATGAGACTGTGACTTTTCCTACATAATCTATCTAAACATGCAAAAAACATCTAGGCTTGATTTGGTTGTTCTAAAGGTGTGTAAATTTTTTTTTACCGTTTATGTCCCTCTGGGTCAGATTGACCCCACATTGAAAATGAATGGGAAAGTGTAAAAAATACATTTTTTTCACATTTTTGTCAATTTTTTTTTACTAAATCCAGTATAAATCTGAAAATTTCCATATTTATATCAAGGTCTGGTCCTAGAGCATAAACACAAAGTAGAACGGACTTTCTATCTCATACACACACACGTACACACACAAACACACACATGTGTGTGACTGCAACAGAGAGTATTTTTATTGAAATTGGCAAATAAAATCAACAAAACTGGCATAAATCTGAAAGATTTTCATACATAAATGAAGTACTAATACTAGAGCACAAATGCAATATGGAACAAGCATGTTCACTCACACACACACACACACACACACACACACACACACACACACACACACACACACACACACACACACACACACACACACACACACACACACACACACACACACACACACACACACACACACACACACACAGGTGTCTGGAGTATTTTTTTGGATTTTGGCAATGAATGGGAAAATGTAAAAATGCTTTTTTTTTTTCACTTTGTAAAAAAAAAATCAACTAAATCCAGTATAAATCTGAAAATGTCTACATTTATATCAAGACCTGGGGCCTCATTTATAAACGATGCGTACGCACAAAAGAAGGCGTACGCCACTCTCTACGCAATAATTGGTATTTATAAAAAGCAAGCTTAACGGGAAAATGTGCGGTCCTTCACGCAAGCTCTGACCCAGGCGTACGCACAAAAACGGGTGAAATGAGAAATGGCGACACCGTCGGCAGATGGAAGAAACACGTGAAAGTGTGTGAAACTGTAGACCGTTGTGTAAAAGAAATGGCAATACTGCCTCTGATAAATAACTTGAAGACTTCACAAAGCAAGTATTACAATTAACAGCCTACACGAACACCCGTTTGATCGATCTGCAGTGTAGAACAAACAAAATCAAACGAAAATTACAACAGAAATGCAAAAAAAAAAAAAAAGTGAAATATTGGCATGTTATGCAATTCATCCTCATAAATAATATGGTAAACAGAACGAAATAATGTACAAAACTGATATTCTCGTCAATGTGTCCGTCTGGCGGAGCAGATATAGTTGCAATTAGATAGATAGATGATAGATAGATAGATAGATAGATAGATAGATAGATAGATAGATAGATAGATAGATAGATAGATAGATAGATAGATAGATAGATAGATAGATAGATAGATAGATAGATAGATAGATAGATAGATAGATAGATAGATAGATAATTAGGGAGATATATAGATAAATAGATAGATAGATAGATGTATTAATTGTCCACTGGGGAAAGTTGTTTTCATAGTAAAAATGTCTTCATCAGCTACGGAATCATGGTATTCATGCAAATGCCTTTAGTTTGTTTTATTTTCGATAAAATAACATATGACGTATGTCTCAACCATTCAGAAAGCTGCAAGAAATTACATTTGCACTGAACTATTTCCCATTTCCACGTAGATAATAGGGATAGGGATTAATAAGGATTCCCCAATAACTGCCGGCAGTCTCTCATCAAGAGGGGTCAGCTCCGGTGTCCTCTTTCCCCCACCCGTGGCAGACACACTCTGGCGATGGAGCGCTAGACGCTTTTTTGCCTCGACTTTGATGTCCGACCATTTCTTTTTTTATTTCGGCCATGGTCCGAGGTTGTGAGGCTACAGCATACGGCGTCTGCAACCTTTTGCCACTCAAGTGCCTTTTTGGCATTAGTAATGCCCACACTGTGCCCTCCAAAAAATATTTTTCTCCTCTTTTCCACCTCGCCAACGATAATTTCTACTTCACATTGAGTGAAGTTACGTTTTTTTGATTTCCTCTCTGTATTTGCCATGATTTCGCAATCGATGAATATTAACTTGTGGGCGTTTCACGGACTATTTATGGGCAACTATGGGCGTGACATGAAGCCGCAAAAGCTGCGCTACATTTAGAATTGATTGTGATTTATTAAGGGAAAACTGCGTAGGATGTGCGTGCGCGCGGTTTTATAAATCCGAATATTTCTGTGAGTACGCACGTCCTATGTTTCATCCGTACGCCACTTCTGACGCAAATCCTACGCAAAGTTTTATAAATGAGGCCCCTGGTCCTAGAGCATAAACTCAAAGTGGAACGAACTTTCTGTCTCATACACACACGCACACACATGTGTGTGACTGCAACAGAGAGCATTTTTATAGAAACTGGCAAATAAAATCAACAAAACTGGCATAAATCTGAAAAAATTCCATACATAAATGAAGGACAAATACTAGAGCACAAATGCAACATGGAACTATCATGAGAAAGAGAGGGAAAAGGGCAAATAAAAGAAAGATGAAAGGCAGCTTAACTTTTGCATAACTTCCCTATGGACCTCTAGTGGATAATGTGGTCATTGCACTCTTTCTCTTTAACTATAATTCCTAAAGTTTTTCCACAAACCTACAGATGGCGGTATTCTATCCCTAACACATAGAGCAATGTCCAAAAACTATTTATATTTATTTAAGATCATCATTCAAGTGATTTTTTCATAAAAAATAAATTTTTAATGAGCCAATTTATGACATATTTAAGTATTTGAGCAGTAAATAGGTAAAAAACTACCAAATACCCACAAAAACACAGCATAAATGTATAGTTGAGAAGTAAATAAAAAAATGATATATAGTTTTCCATGTAAAAAAATTATATTTCCTTATGCAATCGCTCTGTAAAAGTTTGGGGTCTATCTGACCCCAAGGGACTCAAACGTAAACCCTACTTGAGGGGCGATTAAGGGTTAAATAACACAAAAAAATACTGCGCTATTGACTTGAGACAAGGTTTTGTTGGTCAATGGCTCAGTCGTTTTCAGTTCCTCAAAATAGCAACCCACCAACAGTGCTCCTGAACACAATTGGTTTTCAGGCCAGATGCCCATGGGCGAACAGATGCACCAGTGCATTTGCTATTTAAACAACATGGCGCTGGACGTGAAAATTATTATAACTGAGTTCGGCTGAAACTAGCAAAAAACACTTGTGTTGTGCCTGGCATCACATTGCGCCAGGTGTATTATAGGGCCCATTGTGTTACTTGAGCCGCGTTTCCACCGCAGGAACTTTCTCCAGAAACAAGGGTCTTTGGGCTGGTACTCTGTGTGTTCGACCGCAGGGATCAGGGTCTAAATGAAGTTCTGGGTAAAAATATCCCCCTCAGAAAGTCCCTTCTCACGAGGTAGTACTTTTTCAAAGTTCAGGAACTTTCGGGGGTGGGACTTGGGCGCTGAACATGCTGATTGGTTGAGTTCACGCAGCATTTTATTTCAACCGGCATTTTTAAAAGTTGTTGTGGTGAGTTCTCATCAACAATTGGACGTTTGATGGAGTATTTCTGTGCCAAAAATACTCCTTCCGGTTTATCATAAGTTTCGGAAAGTTTTTTTTCGAGTAAGGGTCTATCTGACGTCAGATAGGGCGGAATGTCCTTGTACGGGCCGTACGGACTCTTCTCCCGGAAGGGCGCGTGCGTGATGTCACCAAAGATGTGTGTTTTTGGTTGTCAGGGCAAGACAACCCTGAACAGCTTCGCAAAGAACCCAGCGTTAATGGGACAGTGGATGGAGTTTGTTTTTCCGGAGCGGCAACGGAGTTGTGCAAGTGTTTTTGTCTGTTCCATGCATTTCGGCAACAATGGTTTATAAACAAGGTACAGGTCGACTCCGGATTTGTAGCCCATCTAATGCTGAAAGACGGAGCAGTCCCAGTGATTAAGGTTCACGGTCGTATGTTGGAAGCAGGCGGTGAGTAAAACTGCTTCAAATGTCTTTGTGTTGTTAGCTATCGACTCGTTCATTCAAATGCGCTACTATTTCCATTGTTTTTCGAGCATGACAAGCCACTAAGCAAGTATATAAGTTCCTGTACATACCATTGAGACGTCCTGCTGTAGTCGTCGTTGCTGCTTCTCCTGTTCAATTTCAGCCTCTAGATCTGATTCTGGATCATATATGTATGGCTAAATCTGATTGATCTCAATGGTTTATTTAGGATAACGTTTTTTTTTCTCCATGTTTAAGGATGTCAGAGCTTTCAGACGCACGTTCTCAACGCAATAGCTGCGCGCTAGTCATTCTTTAGCTCCACCCACACGACACGCCTCCAGCCGTTCAGGTTTTTTCGGAAAGACTCTGTACTTTTCGAAGGTATGAAGGATGCAATACTACTCTATAGGTACTCAAGATTGACATGAGATAAACTGAAACTGAGTGTTTCACCCCCCCTTGAAGCTTATATACGGAGGTTGAAATCCAGCGGGAACTGGGAAGTTGCGTGCAGTCCTACGTCACCGGAATAATTTGCCTAATCTTCACCATACTTTAGACCGTGATGGAAACGCAGACAGCAACAGGTCGTAGGGAAAAAAGTTCCTGGGACAAATTGTTCTGAGTAATTTCGGTGGAAACGCGGCTTTGGTAACAGAAAGCTTTATGAAGAACCTTTAACATCCATGGAACCTTTCTATTGTACAAAGGGTTCTTTATAGTGAAAAAAGGTTCTTTAGATTATTAAAATGTTCTTCACATTAAGAAGAAAAGGGTTCTTTTAAACGGCTCATATGATGTGTTTTCATGTTTTTTTCTTTGTCTTTAGTGTGTTATGTAGCTGTTTGTGCATGTGTAAGATCTGCAAAGTATATAAATATTTATTCCATCTAAAAGAGAAGGCAGATCCAAAATGCCCCTCACCGACCTACGTCACTAAGTGGAAATATTTGCATGATGCCTCTCAATGCAAAGAAAGAGGTGAGGCTTCAGTTGTCATAGAGCAGTGTTGTCTGTTGTAAATGCGAAAGCAAAAGCACTTTATTTGCCCTTCCAAAAGTGAACGCAATTAGGAATCAGTGGTTAGGATTTGTAACACTGTTCCAGAACAGTACAACCCAAATGTTGTGTGTGTGCGGCATATTTTACTAAGGACAGTTTCCTAAACATGGGAGAGAACATGGCCGGCTGTGCACAAAGGTTATTTCTAAGAAAATGGGGCAATTCCAACTTCGCTAGGGCAATCTGGCACTTCAGAATCAGAGCCTGTAAGTAGGTTTTATTATTTGTTAAAGTATTTGCTCAGATTTTTGTGGTGAAAAGATGACAAACATAGATGCAGTTTTCGGTTTCACACTGGCCGCTCAGGCAGAGCTTACAACTTACCACTGTGAAACGTTCTGCTGAAGTCGTGCTGTACAAAGTTGGTTCTGATCGACCGGCTGGGTCATCTGCACTTTCAGAATCTGACTTGGCTCGAACTGATATGATAAAACTGACGGCGTTATTATCTGTCTTTATAATAACTTTGGAAGCTGAAGCTCGAGATTATGGTAAGGGCAGTTACATTTCTGACACACACTAGAGGTGCTCGGCCAATCGCAACGCACAGGGTCAGCTGGCCAATCAGAGCACACTACACTCTAAAAAATGCTGGGTTAAAGATAACCCAAGGAGGGTTGAAAATGGACTAAGCCAGCAATTGGGTTGTTTTAACCCAGCGATTAGGTTGTTTTAACCCAGAAATTGGGTTGTTTTAAGCAAACATTTAACCTAACCGCTGAGTTAAAACAACCCAATTGCTGGGTTAGTCCATTTTCAACCCAACTTGGGTTATTTTTAACCCAGCATTTTTTAGAGTGTACACTTCTCGGAAGGAGGGGCTTTGTAGAAATCGAGGAGCTGCAATAATTTACAGTATGTGAAAAATTGTGTTCTGTTACACCCAATACACAATATAATGATATAGCATCTTATGACCGGGGAACCAAAATTGATTCTTCTATGGCATCAATGTGAAAACCACCAGGTATGCTTGAGCATTCGATCCTTCAATCTACATCTTGTGATATCACCTCCTGTTTTCGGTTTGTTTAGATTGGTTCGTGTGGCATTCATATTTCAGTCAAACCGCACCAGAATTTGTTTGTTGTGCACCAAGATTGGGATGGCAGCGTTCACACTTATGCTAATGAACTGCACTAACAGAGCAATCGCACCAGAGTTTGTTTTAATCAAACCTCACTTCCCAACCCTGCTGAAAAATCCAGCATACGGTATGTTGGTTGCAGGAGCGCTAGTTAGTTTTGCTTGAGAACGGCATGACATTGCCATTCCACCAGCTAGACCAGCAATAAACCAGCTGGAGTTTATGCTGGATTTTTCAGCAAGGAAGTGTGAACACACCCTTAAACTTTGAGAAGCTAATGTGAATAACATAAAATCAAGCTGTTGTAGCTTTTTTCGAAAAGTAAAACAGCAGACTGCAAAGCGACGTGGCCAAATAACCCATCTGCTAGCAGGGTGTGTACGAAACTGGTGGGTCCCATAAAAAGGGGCTAGGCAAAATCTTGGCAGAGGAGATGCACACCATTAGCCTAATGACAGAATGAAAGATGGCCAACTTTGTGCAGACAGAGAGACGAGATTAAAGGGCCTAGGAATGCAAATTCCTTCTTTAACAAAAATCAAGAAAAGTAAGCTCATAAAGAGAACAAAAACATTGGTCTCACTGTTCTACCGTGCTGCGACGAGGAAGACATACTCAGCTTTAATTCAGCTGTGGCCATCAGAAAAGAAACGCTGCACCCACGGTCTTTTCATGTTGCTTCTTTGGCTTTGAACTGCTCGTCTAAATGTACCTGCGACTTCAAGCCTCGAATGGCATAATGGGAAAACAGAAGTAATTAGGGAGCTACCACCATCCCCTCCCCTTTCACCCCAACCGTACTTCAAAGAAGCACATCTGTCATAGGCCTGGGCGAGAAAATGCATCGAACATTCAAAGCCCTGCCTGGAGGATTAGCATGCTCAAATATTGTTTAGCTTGTGTCACTAATTAATTTAACAGAGTGGCTTCAAAATCACTTTAATATGCAATGTTGTAAGTCACAGTAATGCAGGGAAGAAGGAATACACTTCTGATGTTCACCAAAAAAAATTAAGTTGAAGTGTGAAATTTATGTGCATCACCAAACAGACGTGTAAAATTAATTTTCAAACAAACATATTTGCAAATAAGCTTCCTAAACACAAACTACTTCTGCCATTGGTCTGTCAATAATGTGGCTCCACCCCCAGCTCACGCCATTGGGTGTGTAAGATGCCACTTCATTATCATAATGTGACGTATTTCTGAGTGAAACGACCTGTTGAAGGATGGGACTATATTTTATCCATCAGTTGTTGATTGTAGAGAGCATTGCATACCGAAATGATGACTTGAACTTGACACGAGGGCTATAATGCTGCGTTCACGGCATGCCATAGTTCCCGTTATTTCGAGATGACAAAACACGTGATGTTCTACTTGGAGCTTTTCCCGTCCACCGACTGGGAATTATGCGTTTATATGGCAACACTATCAACGCCAATATGAATCTGCAGGAAAACAGGGAATCACATGACAGGATCACATGAGGAAAACAGGGAATCACATGATAGGATCACATGAGGAAAACAGGGAATCACATGACAGGATCACATGAGGTAAACAGGGAATCACATGACAGGATCACATGAGGAAAACAGAGAATCACATGACAGGATCACATGAGGTAAACAGGGAATCACATGACAGGATCACATGAGGAAAACAGAGAATCACATGACAGGATCACATGAGGAAAACAGAGAATCACATGACAGGATCACATGAGGTAAACAGAGAATCACATGACAGGATCACATGAGGAAAACAGGGAATCACATGATAGGATCACATGAGGAAAACAGGGAATCACATGATAGGATCACATGAGGAAAACAGGGAATCACATGACAGGATCACATGAGGAAAACAGGGAATCACATGATAGGATCACATGAGGAAAACAGGGAATCACATGACAGGATCACATGAGGAAAACAGGGAATCACATGATAGGATCACATGAGGAAAACAGGGAATCACATGATAGGATCACATGAGGAAAACAGGGAATCACATGACAGGATCACATGAGGAAAACAGGGAATCACATGACAGGAACACATGAGGAAAACGGAATCACATGACAGGATCACATGAGGGAAACAGGGAATCACATGACAGGATCACATGAGGGAAACAGGGAATCACATGATAGGATCACATGAGGAAAACAGGGAATCACATGATAGGATCACATGAGGAAAACGGAATCACATGACAGGATCACATGAGGTAAACAGGGAATCACATGACAGGATCACATGAGGTAAACAGGGAATCACATGACAGGATCACATGAGGAAAACGGAATCACATGACAGGATCACATGAGGTAAACAGGGAATCACATGACAGGATCACATGAGGTAAATAGGGAATCACATGACAAGATCACGTGATGGAAACAGGGAATCACATGACAGGATCATGTGATGGAAACAGGGAATCACATGACAGGATCACATGAGGAAAACAGGGAATCACATGACAGGATCACATGAGGAAAACAGGGAATCACCTGACAAGATCACGCGATGGAAACAGGGAATCACATGACAGGATCACATGAGGAAAACAGGGAATCACATGACAGGATCACATGAGGAAAACAGGGAATCACATGACAGGATCACATGAGGAAAACAGGGAATCACATGACAGGATCACATGAGGAAAACAGGGAATCACATGACAGGATCACATGAGGAAAACAGAGAATCACATGAACATTAACCAACAAACAGGAACCGTGACAAAAAAAACAAAACCCTTTTTTCCTGCAAAAAAGTTCAGCAAGGCTAATTGACTAAACAAAATTCAAATGGACTTTGACTCAGTCAAACGTCCCGGAGGCTATTAGCGCTGTCTTATCACAGGCAGTATGGCTCAGACACGATAAGCAAAAGAAAGTGGACATCTCATACAATTTCAATCTCAGGGAACCTGCGCTTATTTACTCAGAGAAGAACGGGCTTAACAAGGCACAGCAATTTAATATCAGTTTGGCTGTATTGATCCCATCAGAGAATGGCGATTATATAAGCAGTGGTAGGACAACTTGATTCATATTCCAATCAAGGGAATGGATTCCACCTCATGATTTAGCTACATGTCTAATTTCAAGCTAAAATAGTTTTCTGAGGCAGCGCAGCTGTTAACAATGCCCTGCTACACAATGAGAAATCTCAGTGATTCAGAGTTTGTGTTAAATTCTCAGAGAATTTCATCATTTCTGGAGGGTGAAAAAAACTCTCTGTAAAAGCATTTTTAAAACAATTTCTATTAAACACATCACAGTTGAAACCCAAAAGCGCTGCACAAAAACTACGAGGCACAAAAGCAAAACGCAACTCAGCGGGCTGGGAGGAGAAGTCATGCGTCTTGGCAGATACATCCACCGCGAGTAGCACGAAACAAAGCAAAACGCTCAACATTTTCCCAGAGTTCCACTGCAAAACCGAGGCTTGCTTAAGACTCGATCTGGCAGCAAACAAACGAAGGATTAGATTCACCGCAGCAGAACAAACATAAACTTGTGACTGGCCAAAACACGACAAGATCAAATCTAAGACAAAATGTAAATATTTGCAATCGCAACAGATGTGGTCTATTAACTGCAATATGTTCAAATCTCAAATATGCTGCATTCTGCAAACATAAAGACGCTCCCTCCGCTCGCTCCCGGAAATAATGTATGCTGTCTGGGAAGATTCATATCTCATTACCGTGAGGAGTGACAGAATGCAGAATGTACTTGGGTACTGAATTAATGTAAACAAAACATGCTTAAATGTGCTGTTTGCTTTGCCGTCGCGGTTGCCATATTGCGCATACTGTCTTCACAGTACACATCACAGTTGATTCCCTATGGCTCTTATCTCGGGCTCTAGCAATCTCTGTACTTTGTTGTGCTCAACATACTTCAGTGACTCAGAAATCTGTCTCCGTCAATAGGCGGTCGAGGTGAAATGTCATTTTGAGTCTATTTATTCTATTATTTTTGTGAGCCCTGCATTTCTGCCAGAACATTTTGCAGCGGATGGCCATTTCATTGTGCTTGTGTGGCAGACAGTTTTGACAGCGCTGTCTTTGGTGTACAAGCAGCTCTACTTGACCATTACATTGCTGGTTCAAACGTATATATATTTATTCTGTTCTTCCACACATTTTGATATGAGCAAATTGGTAACACTTTACTTGACAGTGTCCTTGTTAGACGTCCATGTCGTTTTTGTAATAATAACTACAATACATGCATGTTCTAACCCTAGAGTAAATACATTAAGTTGATTATTATTACTCAGTACTTACATGTACATGTATAATTACACTGCAACAAGGACACAAGTGTAAAATAAGATACAAGAGAGGAATGAACAATCACAACGAATGCCATTTTCTTTCTTTTTCTGTTTCACTACAACAAAAAAGTCGCTGTTTGGATTTAAACAGGCAAATGATTGGATCATTATTTCAGTGATTATTATGTTTCTAGCATGTTATTTGTTTGGCAACAGACCAAAAATTGGTGCACCTCTTCATGGAAATAATGTGATGTTTATGACCAATTTTTGGTCCAATGCAAGAGTCCAGCACTGTGTAAAGTCTCCTCCAGCACATCCCAAAGAGGGGAAAATTATTCTTCAGGCTCCCTCCCAACAATTCCTTCACAATTTGAGCTGATAAATCTTGACATTGTCATTCTGGAATATGGCCATGATGTGTCTTTAAGAAATGAAAAGCTACACACTCCATCGATTAGGGTTAGAAGAACTGTTGCCAAACATATACCATGCTAGAAACATAATGATCACTGCTATAATGATCCAATCATAGACTCTTATGGTGCGTTCACACCAGACGCGAATGAAGCGTTTTGCGCGAGTGATTTACACGTTAAGTCAATGCAAAGACGCGAATAGACATTCTGCGGAGCGAATGACGTAAAAAGGATCTTGCTTGGAAGAAAGTGAGTGAGGAGGTCGGACAATCTGGTAACAATTGGCTAAACACGCTCTTTACTCAATTTGAGCTATACATAGGGTGATTTCAGGGAGATTGGGACACTTTTTGCCATTGAGATGACTTGGAAAAAGTGTCCAAATCCCCCTGAATTCACCCTATTGAGACCACACGTTAGTTAAAGCCGGCAAATTGAGCTTATTCGCCGTATTTTAAAACAATTCATGTCAGCCATTTCACAAGGAGACGAGCCGGCTGGCAGAAGCCCCTCCCATGACGCGAATTTGCAACTGTTGTGTAGTGAATGTCACGCACGAATGAAGCGAATTTCATGTGCGAATGAAGCAAGTGAACTCAAAATGTTCAAGCGTCCAACTAAGTGCGATTTATCCGCTTCATTCACTCCTGTTGTGAATGCCACTTTAAGCATTTGACTATTTAAAGTTGCTGTATGTAAGAATGACAGCTAGTGGTTGAAATAGGTACTGCAGTCCAAATTCTAAATATAGTTTGCCCCGCCCCCTCCTCCTCAAACTCAACGCTCACACAGGTTTCCAGTTTGAGGACACGCAACAGAAGCGAGTGCAATTGACAATGAAAGGCGAGGAGACTTACACACTGCGATCTCTGACCCGGTTTGTTTGCTGGCTTCCATGCCTGTGATATGCTGTGTTGTCCGCCAACCGGCAATCCGTGGTGTAGAAATACTATTGGGTGAACTGGAAATATGCGGTTTCCCCCAGACCAAAACAAAAACAGACATTCGACACGAAACGCACATTTCAAAGTAGAATAACTATATACCCTATTCATTAACAACATGTGATTCTTATTTCACTTCTTTCTGTGCCTTAGTTAGTATATTGATTAATAATAGATTGTTAGCTAATCTGTGTGCTTTGTATATGTGAATTTCTGAAATGCATAACATGGTCAAATCACTTTAAATTGTAATGTAGACGCATGCCTTTTCTGTGAAGCTGCTTTGAAACGATATGTATTGTGAAAAGCGCTATACAAATAAATGTGAATTGAACTGAATTGAATAACTGGCTGTAGCATTGTTTTTCAGAGAAACGAGTATGTGAATTTAGCATGTTTCTTAAATATCTGCAAACATGCTATGAAATTGTTATGCTTTGGTACAGTCAAAAACGTACATCCAGCACCTTTAAAGGGTCATGAAACGCCCTGTTTTAGCAGCCGTCAGTTCTCATTACAGTTTTGAAAAATGCTATCAAAGTGGGCGTGGTTAAGCGCCGGAGTGGAGGGGGATGAGCGGAGACTGACTGTGATTCAGAGTTTTATTTCACTCTCAGTAAAAAGCATCAAAGCCCCCCAAACAAATGTCCCCAAAAATATAAAATTACATAACACAATATACACATGGTTAAGCTCACCTTGGAAAACACAAATACATAAAGCACATATCCTGTGACAGCTATAATTTATTGCACAAATAAATGCACAGCCATTCGCATGTTCTCTGCATAGAAAATATATATACGAATGGAACAAGCTGTTGCATCATTGATAACTTTTGGGACTTATTTTTCAGTGTTTTATGAGCCGTTTGATCGGTTAATGGGCCATAAAGAGCGGTTACACTCACAGTGTGGATGAATCGTGTTTGTTTAGAAGACTCAGGATCTACTGAAGAGAACTTATGCGACGCAGAAACTCTTACAAAGCAAAAATAATTTTAATGAATTAATCGTTCACTAACTAAATGCAATCTCACTCTTTGAAGCGCCTGTCAATCAACGCGTGCTGCTGTGTTCTCATAGGATAAGGACACGCAGACTCGTGAATAATTAAGCAAGTCGTCTTCTTATAGGATAAGGACACGCAGTCTCATGAATAATTAAGTGAGGCCTCTTCTCATAGGATAAGGACACGCAGACTCATGAATAATTATGAGACACCGATGAGTCAACAGTACGAGAAAACTTAAAAGATGACTTTAAACCCAGAAGTTGAATATAGCGCAAACAGGTATCAAATTAACTAGTTTTCTCCTACAATCAAAACGAATGGATGGTTACATTGACTTCTATGATGCTCAACACTCGAGGGTTGAGGGTTTCATGACCCTTTAAATCCAAACAGCAGCTTTTTTTTTTTTTGGTTGGTTGGGCAATGTCAAAGTCCCTTTAATCACCGTTCCTCCCCATTCTGATGCTCAGTTTGAACTTCAGCAGGTCATCTTGACCATGTCTACATCCAAATGCATTGAGTTGCTGCCATGTGATTGGCTGATTATATATTTGCATTAATGAGCAGTTGAACTGGTGTACCTAATAAAGTGGCCGGTGAGTGTCATACTACCAAAATATCAAGAGTACTAGAAATCGACTTTCTGTATTACATAGCCATTCTATTATGCACAACCATTTTCTTTCTTTTGGTTTAGTGGTGAAACATGACCCATCCCAGATGGATATTTCTTCCAGAATTAAGAAACTTGAAATCTCATCAGAACGTCCCCAGACTGTATATAACTCCAACATCATTAGAAACAAAAAACAACTGTACAGCCAAAAATGTAATCTCAGAGTACAATCAACTAGAACAATTTGAGAAGCAGTCTCATTACTTTGCTCAGTCATTCATAAACATCGGTTTGCTTCATTGTCACTTTGTAAACAGCAATTACCTAAATTATTGATTGATAACCTGACAGCAAAGCAGTCGAACAACAAAACAGCTTTTCGATGCCAGTGTAGGACTCATATCAGATAATAGTTAATAAAACTAAGCACTTCTTCCCAGACATTCCTTTTCCCCTTTGATTGTCCAAGTGCATTGAGTTCACAGTAACGCGAAGCTCTTCGGGACGACAGGGATCAATCGAATAGACACCGCTAAGGTCTTGTTTCCTTGAATCCAAGCCAGTTACAAGGAACGAACAAATGCTTGTGTGTTGAGCGTTTGTTTGCGTTTCAGGCCTGCTGTGCGAATGTGGGCTGCTGTTCCTAATGAAGGTTTACAGGGAGAGACATGTGACGCTGCTCCAGCCTTGAAGGAACATCGCTTCCCTTAAATAGATTCACCTTAAAAGACATCTACTCCCATGTGACGAAATTAAATTAATATGCACTGATTTTATATAGAGCAACCAGCAGGAAAAGCCAGGCGAAAAATGAAATATTGAAACATGGAGTTTTGTGGAGTTTAAAGAAATGTTACACTGATTTGCTATTCATAAGGCTTTATGTCTCACTTTGGATCTTTATTACACATATTTCCAATTCAGTATCACATTAAAGACAAGTGAACCAAGAAATTACACTAGGAACCTATTATGCATGCTATTTGGTGAGGCAATTTTTTGAGAATAGATGGTTTCTTGTTCTCTGAATACATTGGAAGCGCCAGCTCCTCGTGTGAAGGCAAAGGCAAAGGCAAATGAATTTACACTGATAATTAGTTAAAGCAAGCATCACTGCTGCTCATATATCATGAGGACCTGTAAGAAACCACCTAGTAACCACCCAGAACACCCTAGCAACCACATACTAATGCGTTTTTTGTACAAATCTAGTTGCCATTGCACTAATTCAGCTGAATATGACACATTTTGGAAGGAGCATTTAAACTTTTCCCATCCATAAAAGGGCCATTCCACTGAAAGCTTCCTCTCCGCATTTTTGATTTGCTGTTAAACAAATCTCCACAAGGGTAAAAGGAAAACACTTAGAAACGGCTGTGACGACTTTAGCACATGGCGTCATCTAAATACACTCAGCGCCGCAACGATTTGACGATTTTATTTAGCATGCTTCAGATCTTTTATGCTGCTTTTGAAATGCAAAAACGAAAAGTGTAGCTGTCACGTTTGAGGAGAAATGGAAACACTTGTACACTTTGCACAGTTTCTCAGTGGTTATAAGAAAAATCATTTGGGTAGCACTTTATTTCAATGGTCCACTTTACACATTCTACTAACTCTTAGTAACTTGTCAATAACATGTCAACTAGCAGTCATTAGAGTGTATCTGCTAACATCTTGTTTTGATGCTCCCGAGCAGACATTCAACTGACTATAAGTAATTTTGCAGTACGTCAACTTATTCTACTAACCCGAACAGTCTACTAATGCTCTAATGAGAGTTAGTTGACATGTAGTTGCAAAGTTACTTATAGTTAGTAGAGTGTCTAAAGTAAACTATCAAAATAAAGCGTAACCATCAATTGTTCTATCACTAAACAAGGTGAATTTGTGTATTACATTTTTCCATATAAAATGTAATCATGGATACCTGTAATTAAGAGCGCTGACATTTAAAAAACACAATTACTAACACTTACAGTAGCTACAGGGCATGTGCTTTTGTATGAGGCTAATAATCGTTAACCAAACAAAGTCATTGATTATCCAATAGGTCAACTGTTTGCATGAACCTTTCATGGCATATATGTAACTGGTCCTATTCAACCTGCTCTGAGTAGGACGTGACCAAGCGGCAACCTCCCGCAGTTTCTCTTGAAGCCAACACGGAAGTGACATCAACTGCAAGTTTTGCAGAAGAGAGCAGAATCTCATTGAGCCCCATGTTAAAATGCCCAACTTTACAGCAGAAGAACACATGTTTACAGCCTGATACAAATTATGGTTTTGGTCTATACAGCTAATTTTGCCCTTCATGAGAACTGTGAGGGGGGTGAATTTTTTTATAACTCATTCGTTTACATTATATAAAGCCTTAAAGTTCTGCATAATTAAGGGCGTGGCCACTTCAAGTGACAGGTGGATAGCCGTTTGTCTGCTGTCTGTTAATCATCACGTCACCTCAGCTCCACCTCCGTCCCGCCTTTTTGCCCATTTTCTGTTATCCACGAGTGACACGCGATGACGCGCTGCCAAGATGGCAACGGCCAGCTCGACCCTACTTCAAAACTGCTCTTTAGAATCCTATGGGTGATGTCACGGACACTACGTCCAAAATTTTTCCACTCTATGGACGTGACCCAGTGTCTACAGACCACAGCCGCTAGCTAGCGACAGCTCTTACTGGCCTACGTCCGTTACAATCTCCCCCCTAAACCTCACTCCCATCCGGGTCACGGCACCAATTGCAACCACTTCTACTTGACCCACTCTGAGCGGTATTCGAACCGGGGTCTCCGGTGTGGGAGGCGGTCATGCTAACAAGGACACTAAAGACCACAGCGGCTAGCGCACCTCTTGAGGCCAACGGAGTGAGGTTTATACACACAGCTCTTACTGGCCTACGTCCGTTACAATCTCCCCCCTAAACCTCACTCCCATCCGGGTCACGGCACCAATTGCAACCACTTCTACTTGACCCACTCTGAGCGGTATTCGAACCGGGGTCTCCGGTGTGGGAGGCGGTCATGCTAACAAGGACACTAAAGACCACAGCGGCTAGCGCACCTCTTGAGGCAAAGGGAGTGAGGGTTACACACACAGCTCTTACTGGCCTACGTCCGTTACACTCACCCCCCTAAACCTCACTCCCATCCGGGTCACGGCACCAAATGTAACCAGTTCTAATCAAGTGGGAGTGGGATTTGAACCAGCTCCGACGTGGGAGGCAGGCATGCTAACAAGGACACTAAAGACCGCAGCCACTAGCATCAGTCGTTAGCACGACTCTTGAGGCAAGGGGAGTGAGGTTTACATGCACAGCTCTTACTGGCCTACGTCCGTTTCACTAACCCCCCCTAAACCTCACTCCCATCCGGGTCACAGCACCAATTGTAACCGGTCCTACTCAACCCACTCTGAGCGGTATTCTAACCGGGGTCTCTGGTGTGGGAGGCGGGTGTGCTTACAAGGACACTAAAGACCGCAGCCACTAGCATCAGTCGTTAGCACGACTCTTGAGGCAAGGGGAGTGAGGTTTACATGCACAGCTCTTACTGGCCTACATCAGTTACACTCACCCCCCTAAACCTCACTCCCATCTGGGTCACAGCACCAAATGTAACCGGTCCTAGTCAACCCGCACAGAGTGGGATTCGAACCTGCTCCGGCATGGGAGGCGGGCGTGCTAACAAGGTCCCTAAAGACCGCGGCAGCTAACGTGCCTCTCGAGGCCAGGTTTACACGCACAGCTCAGTTACACTCACCCCACTAAACCTCACTCCCATCTGGATCAAGGCACCAAATGTAACCTGTCCTACTCGACCCGCTCTAACAGGTTTTAAACCGGGGTCTCTGGTGTGGGAGGGCGTGCTAACAAGGACGCTAAACACCGCAGCCGCTGGTATCAGTCGCTAGCATGCCTCTTGAGGCCAGGGGAGTGAGCTCTTACATATGGAAAAGTAATTTTTTTTTAAGAGTCTGTGAAAAAAATGTAAGATGCTGTGCTGCATCAATTGATATTCAAAGTCAAACACTTCAGCCTAAAAAAGATACCATCTAAATTATTTGGTTTTAAGTCATTGCTAAATCAACCAAAATACATTCATTTATAGCAAACCTCATCTTTAGGCATATTATTCTTTTTTTTCTTGTTCAAAAGGTTTTTTCAAGATGGCAGCTACCGTTACATGTTCGAAAATGACACCGGGACTTGCATCCGATGTTATAGACTGTCTTGAATTATTTCCTGGACGCTTTGTAAGGGGCTCTCTTAGGACCACTGTGCCCCTCGATTTATTAAGATTGCTAAAATCCATCTTCCTTCTCCCCCAGCCCTGTGCGTCTTCAATGCAGGGACATGTACTGTTGCTAGAACAATGTAATCTATTATTTATTCACTCATTGTCTTAAGGCCTGTGCTCTTATCAGTGCAGACACCTCATTAGTATGTGATCGCCGCTCAACATACCGTAACGCAGAGATTCGCGCCTCCTTTACCACAAACCCACCCCCACCTTGACACTTCCCGTTTGATTGGCTGCCTATGTGTGGATCCCAATGGCAGTCAGTGCGGTGAAGCAATATGAGGTCTGTTTGTTAATGAGACGACACTGCAGAGGTTGAGGAGAGGTTTAGAAATCCACACAGCTGCTGAGGTTATCCCATCACAGATCAGCACTGAAGTCAACTGGTGGGTAGCTTCCTTATATGTGCTCAGATGAGTAAGAAATGTTACATATATCACGGCCATTTGTCAGACATCTTACATACTTAAAGGGATAGTTCACCCAAAAATGACAATTCTGTCATCACTGGCCTCATGTTGTTCCAAACGTGCATGCATTTCTTTTTTCTGCTGAACAGAGAAGAGGATATTTTGAAGAATATGGGTAAGCAAATAGTTGATGCACCCCATTGACTTCAATAGTATGGAGACAAATACAGGGGTCCATCAACTGTTTGCTTACCCATATTCTTCAGAATATCTTCTTTTGTGTTCAGCAGAAGAAAGAAATTCATCGAGGTTTGGAATAACTTGAGGCTGAGTAAATGATGTAAATGTTTGGCTGAACTAACCCTTTAAAGCTCATGTACTACGAAGTGTGCTTTTGGTTGATCTGACATCTAGACCTCGCCTGTTATAAAAAAAAGAAAGAAATATTCCTTAAATGGTTTGTGTATATATTGGACAGGCTGATAAATATGCCAATATATGGCCATTTCAAAATGTATTATTCAATGGAAATGGTCATTTCATCTAAGAGTGGCCATTTGTCCTCCTACTTGTTTAAAACGGTAATATAATTAATAAATATATTAATAAAACAATAGGTTAATATTAAGTGACGGACATTTTAGACACAATATTGTCAATGCCAACTGTTTTTGCTCTATTCTGCCACACACAGAGACGCACAAATACTTCTAAACAGAGAAGCGCTGCCTTTCCGATCAACACAGTTGTGTTTTGCTCCTGAATGAATCAGCCATTTTGAACGAATCAATTGAATGAATAAATCAGTGATTCGCTCATTACGACAGTGGCTTGCTGCCATGGTTTTAGTTTCATATTTAAAGAATAATTTTTTAAAACTTTCATATTTTCCAATAATTCATATTTCTATATTCAATATATTTTATATTTAAAGTGTTAATTTCGTAATATTATGTGTGCAGCTCTAACTGCACTGTAAATGCATTCATGGTTAAAGAATCTTTGTAAATACATTTAAATATCACCCCTTAATGGAAAAGTTAATTTCTGTCACTGCTTATAGATTCAGTTTTTATCCTGCAATTGTATACACTGATCAGGCATAACATTATGACCGGTGAAGTGACTAACACTGATTATCTCTTCATCACCTGTTAGTGGGTGGGACATATTAGGCAGCAAGTGAACATTTTGTCCTCAAAGTTGATGTGCAAGAAGCAGGAAAAATGGGCAAGCGTTAGGATTTGAGCGAGTTTGACAAGGGCCAAATTGTGATGGCGAGACGACTGGGTCAGAGCATCTCCAAAACTGCAGCTCTTGTGGGCTGTTCCCGGTCTGCAGTGGTCAGTCTCTATCAAAAGTGCTCCAAGGAAGGAACAGTGGAGAACCTGAGACAGGATCATTGATGCCCGTGGGGAGTGAAGGCTGGCCCGTGTGGTCCGATCAAACAGACGAGCTACTGGAGCTCAAACTGCTCAAGAAGTTAATGCTGGTTCTGATAGAAAGCTGTCAGAATACACAGAGCATCTCAGTTTGTTGCGTATGGGGCGGCACAGCCGCTGACCCCTGTCTTACAATTATCCACTGGCAAAGCGGTATTATATACATAACACACACACACACACATACATATATAGTCTCCACCCTTCACACTAGATATCGATATGAATAGTGAGTGTCCAAAGTCCAAAGGTAGGAAATATTCAAGTCTCAAATAAAACAATATTATGTTTCTGCCTCTCCAATAATTCCATGAAAATCTGGGGTTGTGTAATCATTTATGCTATCTTTCTCACACCTATCGGTACCTCTACAGTGCTGGGGTTATTCTGCGTTGCCAAGGGAACTTGCTTTTGAATTCAAAGTGATTTTGACTCAGAAATACCAACAGACTGTGCCCACAAAGCACTTCTATCATCTACCGAATGCTCATCCTCTTATTGCAACACTTTCACTTGCAAATCAGACCGGGCAAGCATGGATGCCGCGAAAGAACTGTCATAATTACAAAGGGATTCGATCGCAAAAAAAAAAAAACATCAAAGCAGAAATACAAAACGACTTGTCATGTACTAAGCAGGCGTAACGGTGACTGAAGGGGGAAAACATTTCCACAAAATATCAGAAGTTTCTCTGGGAAAACTGAAAGTATGAAATTCTCTCCCACGGTCCCTCCCTGACCTCTCCACTCTATCCGAACTCCAAACCCAAGTGAAAGCACATCTCTTCATGTTATACTATACCATGGCTTTTTTGCTCTTATATAGTTTCTGCCTGGCTTTTATCATGCTTTGTGCTACTGTGTGTTATTATTATTATCATTACGCTATTCAGTCATTACCGATACGTTTCATGTGAGGTCCACAGTGAGGCATGATGTTAGTAGGTTGGATCATTACAGTAAAGATTATGGGATAATATATGGGGTGATAGAAACTCTTCACTGCAGCTATTAGATACAGTGGTTCTCCACTAGTTCTAATGCAGCACTGAGCTGAAATCTATCAACGTTCTGACTGGTTTAGTACCAGTGGACAAGGACGATAATTAACACAGGTCACAGAAATTCCACCAATCCATCTCAGTGATACGAAGCAGAAACAAGCTCATATACTCACAGGCATGAGTGACAGAGAAACTGTTGGAGGACTCCAGGTTATCTACGTTGTAATTGAGATGGAAGGGTTTCTCAGTCATGTTCTGGTTGGTGTTGTAGAGCTGCACAGCGAATCTGAAAGCGCTGTGTTCTTGCACGGTGGAACGCATGAAGAGCCCACCTTTATGAAGAGCAAACAGCAATGAATCAAAGATATGCATGCATTTAAAACAAGCGCCTTAGCCTAAATCAGCACTAGATAGTGTCACGTCCATTTAGGCACATTCATGGACTTACATCCATTCGTAGGAAGGAACTTTCTCTTAAGTTTATGAAAAGCGATTGATAGCTGGCATGCATGCTGATTAATGCACAGCTAAACATTTCGCATAAATACAATCATAATCGTAGTTATGCCTATACGGTTAGGTATCGTTTGCGATGATTCCTTTAATTGTATTAGTGCACGTTGCTGCAGCGGGGGATACTACGTCTTCGTTAATGCATGCATATACATAACACGTCGAAACCCGACATCGACATACAAAGCCTGGCGATAAAAGAAAGGCAAGCGTATCCGGACGGACTCACCGATGTTTATCTGATTGGGGAAGCCAGCGAGAGATGTGCCGAATAGCCATAATAAAAAAAGCAGCGCGCTTTGAGCCATGTTTTCCTCCTGCCTCAAAAAAACCCCAAGCCTCATAAAACGAACTGTTTGAGGAGAATCATAAACGCAAAAATCCAGCCGTGAGTGAAGCGGAGCGACTCATGGAGAACAATTCTTCTGCATGTGAGGAGAGAGAGAGAGAGAGAGAGAGAGAGAGACAGACCGAGAGAGGGAGAGAGAAAGAGAGAGAGAGGGGGGAGATGGAGAGAGGGACTGGTGCTGAAGATGGTCGAGGCGACTGAGAGCATCACATTCAGAGTGAGCGCGAGCGGCTCCTCCAATTGGACCAGCAGGGCGATATTGATCAAACTTGAACTGACGTTGAGGAAGAAGAAGAAGGAGATTTGGTAACACTTTCTATGAAGCCTGTATATTAAATGCATGCATTGGAGATTTACATAATGCATTATAATACGCATTGACCACATTTGGAATGCATTATTAAATATTAACACTATAAACAATAAAAAAAAGGGTTCAAATATTATTGGCTGCCCTCACCGACTGATGCAAACTTTTAAAGATGCATTGTTAGACATGATGCAACACATCTGGTTTCGGTCTAGTGTTGCGGAATTACATTATGCACCGTTTAAAGATGTCTAGATAGTAATGTAATACATTCAAACTGAGGTTATTCGCGAGAACATTCATCTGCGTCATGAAAATGATCAGAAGGTCTCGGTGGAAAACCACCAGCCTCAAGACGACCAGTCATAAATGACCTCCGATGCTGCTGCGTACGTGTCAAGGGTTCGGTTTATTTAACACGCGTGATTGCCTTCATTAAAACGCGCCGTTCTGATGTT
The DNA here is from genome assembly GCF_949357685.1 of Gobio gobio. Taxonomy (NCBI): domain Eukaryota; kingdom Metazoa; phylum Chordata; class Actinopteri; order Cypriniformes; family Gobionidae; genus Gobio; species Gobio gobio. The sequence continues at coordinate 5,941,514 of NC_137109.1, read as the reverse complement.
ATTTATGCGCGCGCCTTTATTGCCGACTGCAGCTCGCACGCTCTCGCGAACTCAAAGTTAGTTTAATAACGCAGTGGACTCAGATCAGGTGTCACTGGAGAAGCAGACTGTGGGATCCTATTGTTTTGGGAGGCGATGACGCGTAACGCGAAACTCCATCGATCGCGTTAGGAATCGTTTACCGCAGCGGTGGATGGAGAGCGGCGTGAGGTCATGTTTGAAGGGGATTCGCACGCGTTACTGCGTTTAAATAAATGACACGAAAATCGCCCCCTAAACCCTCAATGACCATTCCCTACTTTAGTCCACTAATACAGTTCACTTGAAGGAGTGAATTCGGACAGCCGGTGTGTGTGTTCATCGGCTGTATTGCGGTGCGATGTGGGATAGAATGAGCGCACTCAATAACGTCCACATGGTCTCGGATAACACTACAAATGGCTGTCCCTTAAAATAGAGCCCTATTTATGGGTAAAGGAGGCGATTTCGGATTCAGCCGAAGTGTTTTAGAAGTTGAGCTGTGGACGCGCGTCTAAAAACGCGTCACCAACGCGCAAATCACAGACGCAACGCAACGCCCGTTTGACGCGTGTTTGCACAGATCTACAGTTTCTATCAACACTAATTAAAACATGACAGATGAGTGAACCCACCTCAGGGAAAACACTGAAAGAGCCTGTCTAATGTTAATGAATGAATGAATAAATTAAGTGAATTAATTAATTAATTAATGAAGTGAGTGAGTGAATGAATGAATTAAGTGAATAAATGAATCAACAAATGAAGTGAATGAATGAATGAGTGAATGAATGAATGAGCTGAGAGAGCTAGCTGTATATTGACTCTTTTCCACTGAAGTAGAGAGCTGTCCTGCACAGGATGGATTTTTCTGTCCCGCTCCCACAAATATATGTTACCCGCACGCAACATTCATGTTTGTCCTGCTCCTGTCCGCAAAGTCCCGCATAAAAGTATGAATAGATTTCTGCTGTACATTCATGACATTTCCATGAAATAGTTTCAAGTTACTTTTGGCCCAGTCAGCCAACACACTCCAGCATAAATACTCTTATTTTTTAAAGCATCAACTTTCACAAACCACTGTTCATTTAACTTAAAATCAAGCAGAGGCCACTGCCTGCATGGCAGAATGTGCGCTCCCTTAACCCTCTGGGGTACTTCGGGTAAAAAAAATGACCCGAAGCGCTTTATAATAAAAAAAAAAAAATCGTAGCTTCATCGGAATGGTCCGAAACTTGGTGACTTTATTGGTACTTGGTATATAAAAACATTGGGGACAGGATTTGAAAAGTCTAAGTGGTCGTGAAAAAAATAGTCACACTCAGGACCTTCGGGTCAGAAATGACCCCCATAAATGAATGGGAAATTGGCCAAAATATGAAAATACTGAGTTTTTTTTGTGCATACAATCTACAAATCAGCAAAAAAAATGACTCAACAGTGAAGGGGTGAATCTCTAAAACATCAAGAGTGCAAAACAGACAAAATAACTCACACACACACACACACACTTATACACACAAAAACACACGCGCACACAAATGAACGCGTGTCATTCCAAAAGCTAATTTTGGGAAATGTGTGAAATAAAAGCAATTATTCATCAATAAAGTGCAATGAAAGCATGAGACTGTAAGCCATCAAGGTTGCAAAATAGACACACTCACACACACATAGGGAAATATGAGACTGGTGAAACTGTAACAGAGAAATGTGAAAATATGTGAAATAAAATCAATGAATCAAATAAAACAATGGGTAACAAAATGCTTTCCATTTGTTCTCTTTCTTATGCAATGTTCAGGTTTGACTGTATTATAAAGTAAAAGTGGCACTTCAAATGACCATTTCATATTTAATAACAGATTCTCAAAGACTATTTTTGTCAAGTTTTTTGTTTGTTTGTGAAGTGCATAATTATTGCATAAATATTAATTATAAATCATAAAAATTATCTCATATAACATATAAGAAAAAAATATTATTGAACAAAAATATATTTCATTGATTCTACAAAAATTTTTTTTAATCTTAATCCCGCCCTCCGGGTCATTTTTGACCCGAAAGTCCTGAGTGTGACCCATAAATGAAGTGCCCCAGAGTACCCGTAATAAACCCTAAAATATCTCAGTTCATCTCGATTTCACAAAGCTCTGTTATAATCAGTGAAGCTGACTGCACAATCAATCTTTCATAATGTTATACATTTTGTTATAATTAGAAGTTTTGAGTGGTGAGTGGATGCTGACTTAAATGCATCTGATTGGCCACTGCATTCAAGAAATCAACACATGCATTATATTGCCAAAAGTTTTGGGACGCCTGCCTTTACATGAACTGTAATGGTAAATGGTAAATGGACTGCATTTATATAGCGCTTTTATACAGACCTACGGCCATCCAAAGCGCTTTACATTTTTGCCTCACATTCACCCATTCACACACTCATTCATACACCGACGGCGGTGTCAGCCTTGCAAGGCGCCATCCAGCTCGTCGGGAGCAGCTGGGGTTAGGTGTCTTGCTCATGGACACCTCGACACTTGGTCAGGTGGAACCGGGGATCGAACCACCAACCTTCCGGTTTGTAGACAACCTACAACCTGTAATGACATCCCATTCTTAATCGTTAGGGTTCAATTTGGAGTTGTCCCACCCTTTACAGCTCTAACAACTTCAACTCTTCTGGGAAGGCTTTCCACAAGGTTTAAGAGTGTGTTTATGGGGATTTTTGACCATTCTTCTAGAAGCGCATTTGTGAGATCAGGCACTGATGTTGGACGAGGCTCTCAGTCTCCGCTCTAATTCATCCCAAAGCTGTTCTATCGGGTTGAGGTCAGGACTCTGTGCAGGCCAGTCCAGTTCCTCCACACCAAACTCCTCATCCATGTCTTTATGGAGCGACGCTTTGTGCACTGGAGCGCAGTCATGTTGGGACAGGAAGGGGCCGTCCCCAAACTGTTCCCACAAAGCTGGGAGCATGAAATTGTCCAAAATGTCTAGGTGAAGCATTTAGAGTTCCTTTCACTGGAACTAAGGGGCCAAGCCCAACCCCTGAAAAACAACCTCACACCATAATCCCCCCTCCAACAAACTTTACACTTGGCACAATGCAGTCAGGCAAGTCCCGTTCTCCTGGCAACCGTCAAACCCAGACTCGTCCATCAGATCGCCAGACAGAGAAGCGTGATTGGTCACTCCAGAGAACATGTCTCCACTGCTCTAGAGTCCAGTGGCGGCGCGCTTTACCCCACTGCATCCCACACTTTGCATTGCACTTGGTGATGTAAGGCTTGGATGAGCTGCTCGGCCATGGAAACCCATTCCATGAAGCTCTACACACTGATCTTGAGCTCATCTGAAGGCCACAGAAGTTTGGAGGTCTGGAGCTCTTGACTCTGCAACTTCTGTGACCCTCAGCATGTGCTGACCCCGCTCTGTGATTTTACGCGGCCTACCATTTTGTTCTTTCACTAATGTGTGTAGAAGCGTCTACAGGTCTTGATTTATACACCTGTGGCCATGAGGTGATTGAACACCTGATCTCAGTGATTTGGAGGGGCGTCCCAATACTTTTGGCAATATAGTGTATGTCTGTGATTGGCTACATTGCACAACGCTGCAAAAATATGTTATAAATAGAAACTCTGTCAATGCTTTGCGCCTGTAAATCATTTATATAGGTGTTCTTGTTGCTTTCCTGCAAAAGATGAATAACAATTTATTTGTTTTTAGATTTCTATTTTGCGGGAGTCACGCAAATCGTCTTATTCTCCCACTGCCTTACCGAGTACCTTACCGCCCGCGCCCACATCCTGTCCCGCGTCGCACTCTGTTGCGTCGTGTCCCGCGGGACTGCAGGTCTCCACACTGAAGCGGTTATTGGGCTGCTGTCCGTGGTCCTGAACACATTTTATTCCTGTCAAACGATATGCAATTTCGTTTATTGTAGATTGATGATGTGAGAAGGCTGCCCTGGGCTATACTTTATATATTACCGTGTTCAATACTGTGCATTTACTCGAGTGAGTGACGCTGTGTACGTCTGTGTAACTGCATGCAACTCTTCCCCGTCCCAACCAATAAATAAATGACCGAAACACTGTGAAATTATATTTACATGTGAATCTATAATATAGAATTACAACACACAGTAATTGGACTATAATAACATTATTAGAGATGATTTGAGTCTCTTTGAGGTTTTTAACTAAAGCACGTATAGCCTTGCATCGCCTGTCCTCTGTGTATTTTTGTCAGTCGGAAGAACAATTGAGGGATGACAGTTCCATTTATCGTGGGCTGCAAAGCTCTAGCAAAATGGAGTTTTTAATTGCATTGCAGACAGACAAGGCTTTAGCTATTGATACTAAAATTGGCTTGTGCCCCCAGTGCAGCATTGCAAAGGGAAACGTCACCGCAAGTTCCCTTCAACAGCAATTCTGCAATCACTAGCAAGTGTGCTCACCAAAATGAGTAATAAAGAAGATGTACTAGTTCATTTCAGAGCGGAAGAAGTGAACTCCCCAACGTCTCCCAGGACTAAGTACAGTGCTACAAAATGCTTCATTAAAACTAATAAACAAATAAAAGATACTTTTGTCTGTATTAAAACTTCCGCTTCTGAAATGCTCTGGTTGTTTATTGGATGAGATGTGACCTTGAGCGCATGTGTTGTGTGGTCAGGCCATACAGAGCGTCTTTCATGAAGGTGAGCGTCCAGCACACACTCTTCCCCACATTAACGCGTCGCGTGAAGGAGCCAATGAGAGAACAGCATCGATTTCCCCTAGGACTGTCATCGTTGTCATCTACTTAATGAACACTCGGGTCATTCGCCTTACCATCCTCATCATATAAAAACTGACCCCATCATCATCAAAGGGTAGAGTTTCATTGCTGCTCTAAGGCATTAAAGGCGATTGATTCGATTTGAAGATATATAAATACATATGTGTGTTATGCATTATTTACAGTCTAATGAAATGAAAGAACTGGGAATCATAACAGAAATGCTCTGTTGATCAATGACAGATTCCTGTAAATCTTCTAACTAGTGGGAAATTATATTTTAAAGGTTCCTAATTTTGTTTTGGAGTCTCCTGTAATAGGTTTGCATGCATCCAGGTAAAAAATAAATAAGTAAAAATTATAAAATTTCTTTAAATTCACAGTTCAGAATCATAGTGTCTGAAACGGTTTGATTAAGGATTCGGGTCTCTCTAAACCCCTCATTTCCAAGAGCCTGTCTGCTCTGATTGGTCGGATGGTCCAGTCTGTTGTGATTGGTCTACTCTGCTCTGATTGGTCAGATGGTCCAGTCTGTTGTGATTGGTCTACTCTGCTCTGATTGGTCAGATGGCCCAGTCTGTTGTGATTGGTCTACTCTGCTCTGATTGGTCAGATGGCCCAGTCTGTTGTGATTGGTCTACTCTGCTCTGATTGGTCGGATGGCCCAGTCTGTTGTGATTGGTCTACTCTGCTCTGATTGGTCAGATGGTCCAGTCTGTTGTGATTGGTCTACTCTGCTCTGATTGGTCAGATGGTCCAGTCTGTTGTGATTGGTCTACTCTGCTCTGATTGGTCGGATAGCCCAGTCTGTTGTGATTGGTCTACTCTGCTCTGATTGGTCGGATAGCCCAGTCTGTTGTGATTGGTCTACTCTGCTCTGATTGGTCAGATGGTCCAGTCTGTTGTGATTGGTCTACTCTGCTCTGATTGGTCAGATGGCCCAGTCTGTTGTGATTGGTCTACTCTGCTCTGATTGGTCAGATGGCCCAGTCTGTTGTGATTGGTCTACTCTGCTCTGATTGGTCGGATGGCCCAGTCTGTTGTGATTGGTCTACTCTGCTCTGATTGGTCAGATGGTCCAGTCTGTTGTGATTGGTCTACTCTGCTCTGATTGGTCAGATGGTCCAGTCTGTTGTGATTGGTCTACTCTGCTCTGATTGGTCGGATAGCCCAGTCTGTTGTGATTGGTCTACTCTGCTCTGATTGGTCGGATAGCCCAGTCTGTTGTGATTGGTCTACTCTGCTCTGATTGGTCAGATGGCCCAGTCTGTTGTGATTGGTCTACTCTGCTCTGATTGGTCAGATGGCCCAGTCTGTTGTGATTGGTCTACTCTGCTCTGATTGGTCAGATGGCCCAGTCTGTTGTGATTGGTCTACTCTGCTCTGATTGGTCGGATAGCCCAGTCTGTTGTGATTGGTCTACTCTGCTCTGATTGGTCAGATAGCCCAGTCTGTTGTGACTGGTCTACTCTGCTCTGATTGGTCAGATGGCCCAGTCTGTTGTGATTGGTCTACTCTGCTCTGATTGGTCGGATGGTCCAGTCTGTTGTGATTGGTCTACTCTGCTCTGATTGGTCGGATAGCCCAATCTGTTGTGATTGGTCTACTCTGCTCTGATTGGTCAGATGGTCCAGTCTGTTGTGATTGGTCTACTCTGCTCTGATTGGTCAGATGGCCCAGTCTGTTGTGATTGGTCTACTCTGCTCTGATTGGTCGGATGGCCCAGTCTGTTGTGATTGGTCTACTCTGCTCTGATTGGTCAGATGGTCCAGTCTGTTGTGATTGGTCTACTCTGCTCTGATTGGCCAGATGGTCCAGTCTGTTGTGATTGATCTACTCTGCTCTGATTGGTCGGATAGCCCAGTCTGTTGTGATTGGTCTACTCTGCTCTGATTGGTCGGATAGCCCAGTCTGTTGTGATTGGTCTACTCTGCTCTGATTGGTCAGATGGTCCAGTCTGTTGTGATTGGTCTACTCTGCTCTGATTGGTCAGATGGTCCAGTCTGTTGTGATTGGTCTACTCTGCTCTGATTGGTCGGATAGCCCAATCTGTTGTGATTGGTCTACTCTGCTCTGATTGGTCAGATGGTCCAGTCTGTTGTGATTGGTCTACTCTGCTCTGATTGGTCAGATGGTCCAGTCTGTTGTGATTGGTCTACTCTGCTCTGATTGGTCGGATAGCCCAATCTGTTGTGATTGGTCTACTCTGCTCTGATTGGTCAGATGGTCCAGTGTGTTGTGATTGGTCTACTCTGCTCTGATTGGTCGGATAGCCCAGTCTGTTGTGATTAGTCTACTCTGCTCTGATTGGTCGGATAGCCCAGTATGTTGTGATTGGTCTACTCTACTCTGATTGATCAGATGGCCCAGTTTGAAAACGGTGTCTTCTTGACATGAAAAACACGAACCAAACGTTATGCAAATTAGATGACAGAGGATACAAACCTACATATGTTTGTAACAGTAAGTGACACTGGAATTCCTGACGACTTGTTTCGTTATATTGAGAAACAATAACTCAATTTATCTGCACTTTAAATTTTCTGCACTTTTTTAATGTTACCTTCACAATCAGCTATATCACACACACAAGAAAGATCATATCTGAAAAAGCAGAATAGGGGCACTTTAAGCAATCTTATTTGCAATACACATTGTGTCAAAGCAGCTTCACAGAAATAGTGAATAATGGATAGTTTGGCAATATTATAGACAATCAACCACTTGATATTTAAGAAAAGCCTTTATCACTTTATGTGAGTGTAAGACCCAGAATCTGCCCTACCTAAATGTACGGCTACTGAGTTTAACCAATGCACAAAGACAAATAAAACAGACAATCATGTCAGAGAGAAGACCCTGACCCACATATGTTTCTTAAAATAAATAATAATTCAACCTTGTTATGAAATGGCAATAAAATGATGATTAAACAATGATTTTAAACTGAAAATAACTCTCAAATGTGTAAGGAAAATGCATTTATTTCCTAATGTTCAAGCCACTTCGAGCCATTAACGATGCAATTTCTGCACCACTAGTGTCACCAAATGTCACTAAATGTGTCGAAAGAGTCCCAGTGTTTACATTCTTTAGGAATGTAACGTATAAATGGCTTGTTTCGGCACACTAAACTGTGACGAGAGAAAATATTGTATTATTAAATTATATCCAATGCCAATTTCCTTATTTTTGCACTTCTTTATTTTTCATTAACCCATTGACAATTTAGTCCTACTCCCGGTTGGGTTGGATGATACAAAGTAACAGAGATCTCTGCTGCCAATATCCTCGGAAAAGGTGAGACTTTTTAATCTTTGCCTGTCATGGCGATGGCCCAGATGTGTCAGGACCATTCATTCACATTAGCCCATATCTTGACTTGAAAAACATGCACTGGAAAACTGTGGGATGTAATGACAGGGGCAACACGGCATCATTCAAAGAGACAGTTGGCTAAAGCCCCTCTACATCAGTGGAGCCCAGTGACATTTAAACGGGGAAAGAGCCAATTACTCCTTTTTTTTCTTTTCTCCAGACCGGTTAGGTTGATGTCAAGTGCTCGGCTACACACATAAGAGCAAGTTAAGAGTTAAGAGTTTGTTTACCCATGGCATCGGAAGCCGTGCAATTGCACACCATCCACTAAATTGCAACTTCTTGAAATGAGCACTGAACTTCGTAAAATCGTGTTGTGTTATCTGCTGCGTACAAAATGGCATTATTGAGGAATGCTGTGAGATTATAGTTATTGAAATGTGTCGCGGCGCTAGAGTGGCCGTGACACACTTACAGAAATAACCGCTTGGACAGTCTTTAAACGCCATATCCAGGTCTGTGTCACAACGCTCCTCATGCGATTTGGTTTCTTTGCAAACGCTCTTTGCAGAAGTGTGACAGAGGCTTCTGTGTTATCAGCTGAGCAGACTGACACACTTACAGGCCCCCAGGGCCAAAGCAGGCATGGTCATGTGACTGCACTCCTCAGCATGACAGCATGAATCTCCAGAACTGATCAAGGGAATGGCGGGTACACATGCTTTGCATTTCATACGAGTGAGTGGTACAGTTTGAAGTCTATGCATTCAAAACTCTACGTATGTCAGAGTGAAATGGGATATTCAGCAAGGAAACATCTCATTTTATCCAATGAGAATGAATGGGATTGTACAAACTGGGAGTTGCGTAATAGAATAGAGCCACAAGTTTTTTTGGGAGGGATTTGTGAAGGAATGAGGGGGAGCAGGTTATTATATTTTGATAAAGCATGATAAGTAGGAAAGAACATTTAGAAAGTAAATAGGGGCATTTTAATTTCCTGTTAGCATTACCTAGCTATTCAGATGGGATGTGTGGTGGAATGATGAGAACCGCCCAAATGGACTCGCCATCATTTCATACAGGGTAACATCATAGCTGTCAACCCTCCCGTTTTTTCCGGGTTTCTCATGTATTTTAGCTCTTTTCCCGCTGTCTTCCCGTTTTAGTATTTTCCTGTAAAATATCCCGTATTTTTACGCTCTGATTGTGTTAACTCAGAACACGCAACTATCTGTGTCTGTGAAGTGGCTTACACTTGGGTTGCTAGACCTCCAGTCAAGCAGGTGGCAGTACACCGTTGAAGAAGGGAGGAAGAGGGAAAAAGTAGCAGGAAGTGAACTGTGATGTGCTATGATGGATCCGGACGCCGACGGCCAAAATCACAGCATTAACCACCAACTAGGGCTGTGCGATATTGAAGAAAAATGTGATATGCGGTATCCTTGTTAAAGGAACACTCCCCCTTTTTTGAAAATAGGCTCATTTTACAAGTCCCCTAGAGTTAAATAGTTGAGTTTTACCGTTTTTGAATCCATTCAGCCGATCTTTGTATCTGGCGATAGCACTTTTAGCATAGCTTAGCATACATCATTGATTCTAAACAGTCCATTAGCATCTCATTCAAAAAATGACCAAAGACACTTTCAATATTTTTCCTTTTTAAAACTTGACTCTTCTACAGTAACATCGTGTGCTAAGACCAACTGAAAATGAAAAGTTGCGATTTTCTACACCTATATGGCTAGGAACTACTTTCTCATTCCTACGTAATAGTCGCGGATATTCGTGGCCGTACCATGGGCTGGTTAACGTGGTGCGAATATCCACCAAAGTTCTGATTTTTCAACTTGGGCGATTTGCACCATTTGCACGAATCACGCTTCAAACGCTCAATTTGCGCTGTGTCATTCGAGTGAATCGCACCACAGAATGTCTATTCGCGTCTTTGCATTGGCTTAACATGTAAATCACTCGCACGAATCACATCATTCGCGTCCGGTGTGAACGCACCTTTAAAGACCTAGAACATTTTTGGGGCGCCTGACTTGCCTCTACTTTTGTTTGTTTTTCTCTCCCATTCTACCAGTTAGCATCAAGTGCCATATATCATTTTAAACAGAATAACATGAAGTTTCCATCTAACTGAAGTCCCAATTATACATTTATTTAGTCTGAGAATGGATTAAATTAATAGAATTTTAAGAAAAACAGCAGCAAAAATGTGTGTTTTTACTGTGAACTCAAACAGAACTTCATGAAGTTTGGAATTTTTCCTTTGGAAAGTTAGACTTGGTGGTTTTAGACTTCCAGATGTAACAATCCCTCAGTAAGTTATAGCCATTTATTATAATAATATTCTAGGCGTTTTTGAGTGGAAACAGGTGTATTTTATTTACTGACAATGTAGGTGTGTCCAAAAAAGTTCAGGGAGTAGAATAAATAGAAAGATTGTTATATAATAATAGAACACTGAAATGGTGTTCCCATTCAGTCGGTCACGTTCGACGTACGTCGGACGTACCGACGAATTGGGATCACTTCTGGGAGCCCCTATCAGCTTCGAGCTATCTAGAACCGGCCAATGGACAATTGGCGTGCGAGATTTGCATCTCGCGCCCCGCCCTGCGCCGCGCCGCGGGTATAAACAGGAAGCGAGAGCGAATGCACGCTGTCATTCACTTCGGAGCCACACAGGCATATGAAGAGGACTCACTCATCTTACGACGAGTATTTTCGCTGCTATCAAGCAAGACTACAAGGACCGGAGAGAACCAGAGGAGGATGCGTGTTGGAGAAAACGGCACCTTTCAGCGGGACCGCGCTGACTCATCCAGCTGCCTCTGAGATAACAGAGAAAACTGCTGTTATCACAGCAACCCCGTTGGTCTGGGTAGGGCGTTTTCCTGTCTGAGTACAGGCACGGGCTGCACTGCAATCCCGTGCGCTGTCGCGGTTCCCCTGAGTGCTTCAGCACAGAGCGTTTTCCTCACAAAAAGAGCTTCACGGGTGACGTGCCGTCTTTTTCAAGATGTCTTACCACCCGTGCGTTTCTGGATGCGGTCGTTCCCTGTCCCCTGCTGACGGTCACAATCGCTGTCTCACGTGTTTGGGCACACAGCACGCTGAGGCGGCGTTTGTGGATAGTTCATGTTCCCACTGCGGGAACATGACTATCTCGGAGCTAAGATCGAGACTCTCCTACCTCCGGGCTGGGGGAGTCCCCTTACCCATCCCACGAACTAGGTCTGCCCCTAACCCGGGTGGACCTGCTTCTTTGGATGGCCAGGGTGATCTGAGGATCACGTTTAGGGCAAACCTGCCGAGTGAATCTCCGCAGGCCCCTATTCCCTCTGCTCCGCAGCCGGTAGAGCCTCCAAGGGAACCCGCTGGACCCTCCCACGGGAGACCAGTGGTGACTTTTGGAGCTCCAGCGGACGAACAGATGTCGATCGCTGCATCGGAGGGGGAGTTTCAGTCCTCGGGGGATGAAGGGTCAGTTGTACTGCCTCCCTCTGGGAGAGTGGCAACGGCTGCCCCGGACCCTGAGATGGCTGCTATGCTTGCCCGGGCCGCCGAAAGGGTTGGGCTCGAGTGGAACACTCCACTGTGTCCCGAACCCTCTAGGTTGGACGACTGGTTCCTCGGGTACGTCGAACGTGACCGACTGAATGGGAACATCTCGGTTACGTATGGTAACCCTCGTTCCCTGAAGGAGGGAACGGAGACGTACGTCCCGTCGCCACAGTTGCTGTACCATCACTGCAGGTTGAGCCATTACGTGTGGCTCCTCAGTGAAAAACAGCGTGCATTCGCTCTCGCTTCCTGTTTATACCCGCGGCGCGGGGCGGGGCGCGAGATGCAAATCTCGCACGCCAATTGTCCATTGGCCGGTTCTAGATAGCTCGAAGCTGATAGGGGCTCCCAGAAGTGATCCCAATTCGTCGGTACGTCCGACGTACGTCTCCGTTTCCTCCTTCAGGGAATGAGGGTTACCATACGTAACCGAGACGTTCTATGTGAGAAAGTGCTCTGTCTGCATGCATTTATTTCGGCTTATTTTCACGAAAATACACACCCACTTTCACATTGTGTCAGAGAAACGTGATTGGTGGTTCAAAAGACCAAACATTATGTTTATTGGTTGAGTTGATGACAGTTTCAACGAATCTGGGCACGGGAGGGGTGGGACTAATGATCAACAATCGTTTCTGTTTGGCTCAGGGAGAACAACCCACATGCGTTTCCCTTGACGAATCAATGTTGCAGATTTTCACACTCACCACGGAGCCTCTGAATAATCAATGTGAACATATGTGATTCTCCTCTTTACAGTGCATTTTAAAGCATACAGATTGGATTTGCGGTTTAAAAGTTATTAAACATTTTAGAACGATAGTTATTTTTAGCTGCGAGCGGCTATCTAGGTCTTTAAGGGTTAAGCGGAGCTTTAGATTTATGTTCCTCTTTCTCTTTTTAGATCCCATTTTGCATCTATAAGCTCTCTCTGCTAATTCTTGATGACGCACTACGATTCGTCACCTGACCTCTGTCGTCCAATAGGATTGGAGTGATTCCACTGTGCTTCAGACACTGAAGGTGTTCCCATAGCATCAACGCAATGGCTCAGCGTCTCGTTCCCATTTTAGGGAACCGTGTGTCATGCGTAACCCTGAGACGTTTCTTGATGCTCTGCCATTAGGAGAGAAAGAGATGGATGGTTATACTTGGATAAATAAAACTAAGCTATTCATATGAATAATAGTAAAGAGTTAAAAACATGTTTGTTCTTTGAGGAAAAAATGAACAAACAAACAAACAGCACTCATGTAACCAGAATTATATGATATGTAAATGTGTAATTGAGATCAATGCCATACAGTTTGAGTGATGCATATACAATATATACAGTCCTGCGAGAGTGTATAGTTTGATTTCCATGGGTGTAAAGGCCACTAACATGGTCTTTTTGTAATCAATAAAAATGATGGGTTTTTCTTGTTTGGTTCTTTTATAATTACCCAGATTTAAGAACGGAAACCTATGGAGCCCGGCATGTCACCTATAGGAGAAAAAAAACTGTAATTTTTTTAATTTTTTTAAATAAAGCATTCATTAATTATTTTATGATAAAGATACTGTTTTAAGAGCGCTCATTTATAGTCATAAATTAAAAATAATTGATAAATAAATACATTTAAAAAATAAATTCAATTAATAATAATAGTTGTTGTTATTATTATTATAATTATTATTTGCCTATTGTTGCATTTAGGCTACATGCATTTAGAAGAAGAAAAGAGGAACAAAGAAATTAAAAGTCAGTCATAATACACAATGCCAGATTTATTAGGCAATAATAATAAAGTGTTAAGATTATTACAGTTAAACAAGATTTTGACACACATAATTCTTATTAAATCGTTGTATTCCGCCACCTGTTTATAGAGAATCACTGCAGTTAATATAATTTGATGAATAATACACAATAAAACAATACGATTCGTTAATACGTAGGCTACCTGGGAGTTTGCTGTTCTTCTTCTAAAATGAATCCGTGAGTTAAGTTTTTACAAACCCGTGCACACGGATTGTTAAAGCATGCGCACGGATTATGAATTTGTGGGAACGGGGTACGGTTTGCAAAATCTGAGCGCACAGATTGGAAATTCGTGGGTATGGTTTATTAATCCGTAGTCAGGATTTGTTAAACTGAGGGAACAGTTTAAGAATTTGTGATCACGGTTTATAAGCTGAGGGAACGGATTGCAAAACCGTCGGCACGGATTGTTTTTTTTTTCTCCTATAGGTGACGTGCCGGGCTCCGTAGAAACCAGTTCCTATTTTAAAAAAAATCCTATTCTGTTTCTTATAGGTGCACTATGTAACTCTTCCGTCCGCTAGAGTTTCCCTGTCCAAAACAAAGGTGTAGTTTGATGAGGCCACATTTGAGCACAGAATCTTGGGACATGTGGTCTTCACCTCACAGCCGGTGGGAAAGAATCGGGATAGGACTCGGACAGAAATCATGTTCATGTGATTATTAACGTCACTGTAGTCTGAAGCAGAAGCAGGACAGAGTGTTGTGGAGCTGAGGAACCGCTGGAGCGATTGTTAATAAGATGAACGCAACACATGCCTCGCGAGCAGCATGACTTTAATTATGGCATAGTCGCCGGCGGGACTTTTATTATGCCATAGTCGCCATCGCCACTTCCTCTTCTCCGGTCATGAGTGTGAGGTAACGCAGCTCTGTTTATCATATTAGACACATCTGAGTGTGTTGATGATGTGATGACGTTACTCTGTGCGTTCGCTCAGCTATGACACTTGTTCACACTGCAGTGAGAGTAAAGCGATTCTGCAAAAAAAAACAGAAACCGAGGGGAACGCAGATATGATGTCATCGACAGGCGACTCCCTCACACGTCGCGGTTCATTGGTTAAAATAGCAATTTCTCACGATTTACAAATAGTGGAAGAAATTTGGGATATTGTAAGTACTCAACTGAACAAAATATATAACCCTGGCCTACACTCTAAAAAATGCTGGGTTGGGTTGGGTTGAAAATGGTCCAACCTAGCAATTGGGTTAATTGTTTGTTTTAAACAGCCCAATTGCTGGGTTAGTCCATTTTCAACCCAACTTGGGTTATTTTTAACCCAGCATTTTTTAGAGTGTAGTGGTTTTTGGAATTTTACATAGTGCACCTTTAACACATTTTCAACCCCTGATATTCACCGTAGTCTCTGACAAAATGCTCATTATATATCCAGTCAGATGGCAAATTGTTTTAAATAGTTTGATTCAGCTTTGCACAGTTGGTCATGATTTGGCTGGTTATCTTGAGCTCTTAGTCTTTACTGGAAGATGCTGTAACCAGGGCTAGGGAATAAGGAAAGCTGATGAGTTTACTGAGGTTCTCCCTCAGGAATCGTATTCGACTCTTGGTGAATCTATGGCCATCTATCACCATATGCGAGAGACTGTCCATGAATTTGCTTGGCAGTGTTTGTTTCTGGGGTAGGTTGCCAGGTCTTTCCCCAACCCTCCCCATTACATGGCTTGGGACTCACACACACTCACACGGCCAATTTGGCACATCCAATCCACCTAACCTGCATTACTGTGTGGGGTAAACCCACGCTGAAAAGACTCCTGGCTCAAACCGGGGACTTTCTTGCTGTGAGACGACAGCCCTACCCCTGAGCCACCAGTGACCAATGCATTTGGAGAGAAATCGCCCCCCACCATCTACTGTCACTGACGTCTTTAGCTCATTTGCTAGCCTAGAGCAAGTTTTAATACAGCTGTAGTGACTGTGCTCATTCTTGCAGTGCCAGCAGCCAATCAGCGTTGTCGGGACATAATTGCCCTGCGACTCCCGAGAGATGAGTCACACGCCTTTGGCTCAAAAAAGTGTTGAGTGCCAATCTGTACTGCACCAGCCAAACAACTACTACTGAGATGAATAATGAATAATGAGTCCAGGTATTACATGGTTTAGATTCCATGACATTTCTTTTGGCAAAAGGAAAAAGCTTGTAGCGAAACCTTTGGGCAAACTCCTTCCGATTAAATCAACATGATTCATCAGACGCTTGTGATCTCCACCATTTCCCCATTCGAAATGGTGAAATGCAGAGCTCCGACCCCACTCCTCTGCGCCTTACTCTCTATTACAATCAATTATGCATCTGAGTCATCCCTTCAACACAGATCAAGCCGGCCGCCATGATCTAAGATTAATATTACAAGCGTTACACCTCCATCTGATCACCATGGATATCACACCTACAGGCTCGCTGGTTCCGTGGAGTCGAGGCGAGGTGACAAGCGCTCGCGTGTTCTCCGCGGCCCCTCGCCTCTGTCCAGCGAGCTGGGTATTGTTAGATCCGGCGTGGCTAATTGAGGGGAAGAAAGAGGTTGTCATGGCTAATGAAAGAGGTGAGGTGGTATGTCATTTAGACGTCGCTTCTTTTCAATCATCCCTCGTTCGCATGTGTCGTCAGGGGATGTAATCTCTGCACTACAAGTAGAATCGTCAGGGAGTATTAAACTAAAGCACTGCATTATTACAAACACTAATAATTGTTTGCAGAATAGATGACTTCAGTGGCATAGTTGTTTGCATACAATAACTTTGTAATTATAAAGGCCTAAATATGGTCAAATTAAGCAGTTTGCATCTTAGTTCCAATTAGAAATGATACTGTCCCTTCAGTCTTATTAGACAAACAGCACAACAGCACACGTTTTCCAAACCGGATAGTAAATCAGCATTCCACAGACAGCTATACAATAGCTGCACTCACATTGCGATGGCAGTAAATGGTATTGGATTCTTACATAAATACAGCTTATGTGTGGTGAGGTTTGATACAATGGCTATCTGTTGGATTTGATGATAAAAAAAAGGAGAGAACGAGATGGATTGTTATATGGATAAACAGAAATAGGCATGGGACTAATGTGTTACTACCGGTCAAAAGGTTGGACACATTAAGGTTTTGTGATATGTTTGAAAGACGCCTCTTAATCTCACCAAGGCTGCATTTATTTGGTCAAAAATGTGGTCAAAAAGCAAAAACACACAGTAAAAAATTATAGGATCAATAAGTTAACATGTGTTTTTAAGTTAGTTTAACTCAAAATCAAAATAAGCAATTTCAACTTTTAAATTTAAGTTATACAAGATTCAACTCAAAATTGTAAGTCAGTTGAATGTAAATTGTAATATAGAAAGTTGAAATGAACTTGCACAATGTAAAAAAATATTGTTGGTTTAACTTAAAAAAGTAAGTAACCTGGTTGCCTTAAATTTTTAGTTCATTGAAATTAAAAATTTGAGTTAATACAATGAAGGAAATTGGTTTAATAAATAGAAACTCAAAATATTATTGTATCTGAACCACATAAATAAATAAATAAAAATGTTGTGATAAATCATGAAAATAGCACAATTTGGCATGTTTCACTGCATTATTACAAATAAAACACACAATATGCTTACAAAATATTTTAATACGATTTGAATAAAGGGTGATGTCGATTCTCAAATATTCATTGTATTAACTCAAATTTTTAATTTAAATTAACTCAAAATGTTAAGGCAACCAGGTAACTTACTTTTTAAATATTTTTTTTTACAGTGCAGTAATACAATTTAAATTAACTGGTTTCTGTTGTAATATATGTTAAAATGCAATTTATTCCTGTGATCAAAGCTGAATTTTCAGCATCATTACTCCAGTCTTCAGGGTCACATGATCTGCTACTCACGAAACATTTACTGTTATTATTAATGCTAAACACAGTTTTGCTGCTTAATTTTTTTGTACAGTGTGAAGAAGTGACCTTCACCACTGCACACACACACACACACGCACACACACACACACACACACACACGCACGCACACACGCTCAACCACCACACATTTTAATAACAGTAAAACCTCCTTTCATGTAGTCGTGATGTTATATTGTCATGTTTATAAAAATAAAACTGATAAAAAACGTAGGCCCCATTTCATTGATAGTGTAGGCTTATATGTTAAACTTTATTCTTATTCAAACACGCTGTATTAAGCAGTGCATGCAATATTGAATGAAATGTCTCTGAAACATCCGTGTATTTGACAAATATTGCATTTATTTCACTTCAGCTGTGATAAAGTATGCAAACACAGCGCGAGCATCACTACGGGAAGCAGAAAGTGTCCGACTTCACGTCTCCGTTTGCAGCTCCTCCCCGCCTGCACACGGCTACTCTCGCCGATCGGTTGCATCCGGCCGCAGCCGATGTCCAACACACTCAGTTCAGTTCTGTCATTGGTTCATTGTCTTGATTGTTCACAGGTGTGTCTTGTTTAGTCATTAGTCTTTGTGTATTTAAGCCCTCAGGTTTGCCTTGTTCCCTTGTCGAGTATTGTTGGTGTAACCTGCTGTTGGTGAGTGTTTGTTCATGCGTCAAGTCTGTTCCAAGTCAAGTTCAAGTCCTTGTTTATTTTGTATCACTTCAAGTTTATCAATTAAACTGCACTTGGGTTCATCATCTAAACTTGCTTCCAGTGGACATATCTCACAGAGTGACTCTAAAGATTGAAGTAATGATGCTGATCCTGTTTATGTCGCAGGAATACATTACATTTTAAAATATATTAAATTAAATCCAGTTAATTTAAATTGTAGTAATATTTCGTATTAAGTATTGCTATTTTCCCCCCCTGTATTTTTGATCAAATAAATGCAGCCTTGGTGAGAATAAGAGACGATTATTTTACATAAAATAATACTGATTATTATCAACTCTGATTGAACACGGCACCTGTTAGTGGGTGGGATATACACTCACCTAAAGGATTATTAGGAACACACACTAATACTGTGTTTGACCCCCTTTCGCCTTCAGAACTGCCTTAATTCTACGTGGCATTGATTCAACAAGGTGCTGAAAGCATTCTTTAGAAATGTTGGCCCATATTGATAGGAGAGCATCTTGCTGTTGATGGAGATTTGTGGGATACACATCCAGGGCACGAAGCTCTCGTTCCACCACATCCCAAAGATGCTCTATTGGGTTGAGATCTGGTGACTGTGGGGGCCATTTTAGTTCAGTGAACTCATTGTCATGTTCAAGAAACCAATTTGAAATGATTCAAGCTTTGTGACGGTGCATTATCCTGCTGGAAGTAGCCATCAGAGGATGTGAACATGGTGGTCATAAAGGGATGGACATGGTGTCACGGCCAGCTAGTTTGGAATGGATCACTATTTTTGTTTAATAAATAATCTTGTAAGTCAAACTATTCATTTTGCATGTGTGATCCTCTTTATGTAACGGTCGAGAACGAGCTGGCCGTGACATAAACTGGGTGTCTCGTCCGGGATCCTTTGGTGTAGGAATGTTGGTGAGTATGTGATTATTTTGTGAATGGTCATCTTTATGAATGAGAACTCTGGTTAGTTTGAGTGTTTCCAGCTGGGTTGTGTATACAATCCTTCCGACGGAACACTGTTTGTTGTTTTGTTTATTATTTTACTTTCTTGTTTTTGAGGGTTATCCTGGGTGGAGATCTAACTCTCTGTCGGGGGTACGCTTTCGGACTTTCAGTCTGACTGATCGTCACTGAGTTCAGCGTTTAATCCCGGACGAGCCCCCAATTTATGTCACGGCCAGCTCGTTCTCGACCGTTACATAAAGAGGATCACACATGCAAAATTAATAGTTTGACTTTCAAGATTATTTATTAAACAAAAATAGTGATCCATTACAGAAATATAACAAAGTCTAGGGATTTAAACAATACAGGGGAAAAATAATAATCCAATTGGTGAGGAATGTTGAGGAATGATAACTAAAACAGAAAGCAACAAAGTGGAGCAAAATGACTTCTCTGGAGATGTTCCCCCAGAAGAAGTACTGATGAGCAGGTGAATACAGCTTTTATACTCTCCGCCCATAAATTAATCAATTAAGTATGATTGTCTGCAGCCAAATCACACCCTCAGAACACAATAGGAGACAGGGTCGTAACAATGGTCAGAAACAATGCTCAGGTAGGCTGTGGCATTTAAACGATGCCCAATTGGCACTAAGGGGCCTAAAGTGTGCCAAGAAAACATCCCCCACACCATTACACCACCACCACCAGCCTGCACAGTGGTAACAAGGCATGATGGATCCATGTTCCATGAGCTTGTGCAAATTGTAGCCTCTTTTTCCTATTTGTAGTGGAGATGAGTGGTACCCGGTGGGGTCTTCTGCTGTTGTAGCCCATCCGCCTCAAGGTTGTGCGTGTTGTGGCTTCACAAATGCTTTGCTGCATACCTCGGTTGTAACGAGTGGTTATTTCAGTCAAAGTTGCTCTTCTATCAGCTTGAATCAGTCGGCCCATTCTCCTCTGACCTCTAGCATCAACAAGGCATTTTCGCCCACAGGACTGCCGCATACTGGATGTTTTTCCCTTTTCACACCATTCTTTGTAAACCCTAGAAATGGTTGTGCGTGAAAATCCCAGTAACTGAGCAGATTGTGAAATACTCAGACCGGCCCGTCTGGCACCAACAACCATGCCACGCTCAAAATTTCTTAAATCTCCTTTCATTCCCATTCTGACATTCAGTTTGGAGTTCAGGAGATTGTCTTGACCAGGACCACACCCTTAAGTGCATTGAAGCAACTGCCATGTGATTGGTTGATTAGATAAATGCATTAATGAGAAATTGAACAGGTGTTCCTAATAATCCTTTAGGTGAGTGTATTAGGCAGCAAATTAACATTTTGTCCTCAAAGTTGATGTGTTAGAAGCAAAATGGGTAAGTGTAAGGATTTGAGCGAGTTTGACAAGGGCCAAAATGTGATGGCTAGACGACTGGGTCAGAGAATCTCCAAAACTGCAGCTCTTGTGGGGTGTTCCCGGTCTGCAGTGGTCAGTCTCTATCAAAAGTGCTCCAAGGAAGGAACAGCGGAGAACCGGCGAGAGGGTCATGGGCGGCCAAGGCTCATTGAGACCCGTCAGGGTGGCCATTCTGACTCCTGTCCTCCGCCGAAAGCACCAACAGTGGCACGTGAGCATCAGAACTGGACCACGGAGCAATGGAAGAAGGTGGCCTGGTCTGATGAATCACGTTTTCTTTTACATCACATGGATGGACGGGTGTGTGTGCGTCGCTTACCTGGGGAACACATGGCACCAGGTGCACTATGGGAAGAAGGCAAGCCGGCGGAGGCAGTGATGCTTTGGGCAATGTTCTGCTGGGAAACCTTGGGTCCTGCCATCCATGTGGATGTTACTTTGACACGTACCACCTACCTAAGCATTGTTGCAGACCATGTACAGCCTTTCATGGAAACCGTATTCCCTGTTTTTTTTTAGGTGTTGATGGCCTCCAAATTCCCCAGATCTCAATCCAATCAAGCATCTGTGGGATGTGCTGAACAAACAAGTCGGATCCATGGAGGCCCCACCTCGCAACTTACAAGGACTTCTGCTAACATCTTGGTGCCAGATACCACAGCACACCTTCAGGGGTCTAGTGGAGTCCATGCCTCGAAGGGTCAGGGCTGTTTTGGCAGCAAAAGAGGGACCTACAACATATTGGGTCATAATGTTATGCCTGATCGGTGTATATATCTATATTTGTGTCGGTGATGTCATAGGAGTGCCAAGAATTGCCCCGTTTTATAGAGAGCACTCCGATGTAAAGACCACATGCTTGGTTTGAGTGATTGAACCATGAATAAATCACTTTTTGCAAATAAAAATGTCATGTGAGAAACGTCAGCTTGTACTGTGTGCGCGCCGGGGCAGTAGGTGTGGTCACTGCTGTCATCTCCTAACGTCTCCTAAAGAATAAACAGAGTTATGCATCTGCCCAGTGCTGTTCTCCTCTGTGATGAGGTGACCCTGAGCTTGTGTAGCAGGGGTGGATGGGAGTCAAGCAAAAGCTGCTGAATCCATATGGCTCTCTGGTAGACTTGAATATATGCATTATAAAGGTATGCATAATTACTGAAAATGCATATTGTTTCTTCATGAATACACAGTTGCAACAACAGTAATAATCATGCACCTTTAATGTTTATGACACATTATAGAACATGAAATGTAATGTTGTGTATGCAATATACTTGCATATGTAACCAATAATATGCATTATGAGATAAGATATTCATGCAGGAAACCTTCACCCACTCAATTGGAATCTGTTGTTGAGTCAGTAGGCGGTTCTTACACACATTGCAGGAAAGACACATTTGTTGTCCTGTACATTATATTTGATGTGATGTATTGATGTTGAAGCACTTCATGCATTGTGATTTTCACTCATGTGTCATCCATTTACCGGAATCAAGGTCTAGGTTTAGTCATTAAACACTTTTCTACACACAGTTTTGCTCTAACGGAGGGTCTTGTAGGTGTTTCTGTAGTTGTCCTGTTGTGAGGTGCTGTGGCATTTGAATCGTCTTAAGTAAGGTTGTGTTTGAGCCCCTGATTATTGCTCGAACCCCCAAAATGGACAAAACTGTTTTCTTTGAAATCTTTATATTGCAAGAAGAAATTATTTGTATTTATTTGATGAACCATTGTTAAAATATTAAGCAGCAAAAACGGTTTTAAACAATGATAATAATAAGAACTATTATAAAACATTTAACGCCAATAATAATTTATAATAACTGTCCATCAAATCATCATATTAGAATGATTTCCGAAGGATCAAGTGACCCTGAAGACTTCAGAAATTCAGCTTTGATCACAGGAATAAATTACATTTTAAAATATATTCAAATAGAAAACTGTTATTTTAAATTGTGCTCTCTAAGAAATGCTGGGTTAAAAATAACCCAAGTTGGGTTGAAAATTGACTAACCTAGCAATTGGGTTGTTTTAACCCAGCGGTTGGGTTAAATGTTTGCTTAAAACAACCCAATTGCTAGGTTAGTCAATTTTCAACCCAACTTGGGTTATTTTAACCGAGCACTTTTTAGAGTGTAATATTATTTAACAACAAGATTCTATTTTTGCAGACCTGGTAAGACTTCTTTCAAAAATTTTACAATTAGTTACCCTTTACCCTAACACAAACTAGCAATATATTTGTTCCAGTTGTTCCAGTCCAGTCAACTAGTCAAAGACTTCATCTCCCAGCATCCCTCCTGTTCATCACCCACACCTGTTTCCCATCAGCACTCCAATCTGCTCCAGGTTAAGAGCTCACACCTCACAGTTGCTCTTGTTCTGGTCTTCACTGTGTTTAACAGACTCCTTACACGCTCTACTTATCTGCAAATTCTCCTTGTGAGACTCCAAATATCTCCAGTTATGTTCAGTCTATACCAGGGGTTTTCAAACTTTATGATGCCAAGGACCCCCAAATACGATGAATCTTTTATGAGGGACCCCCATCCTAAATTCCATCTATTTTTATGAAAAAACATTTAAAACGTTAGATAAATTGTATGACATTTATAAATACAAAATATTGTTTCCAACACTGAAAAAAGGTTTTCATTCATCCAATTATTAAAAAGTAGTGTAATGGTTCACATCTTTATTTTATAACTTGAGCCAATGAAAAATAAATAACTTGCCCTAAACAATATTTTCTATGTCAATGGAAACTCTGACATTTTCTGGGGACCCCTTAGGATCTTCTGGAGGACCCCTGGGGGTCACCGGACCCCAGTTTGAAAACCCCTGGTCTAGACTAGAGGATCCTGCTCTCCAAACTCTAGTGATGCAAAGTCTGATCCATTTCCGTGAACTGGTTCTTTTCGGACAGTTCGACTCAGTGAACCGGTTCAAAGCCGATTCATTGGTTCCTGACGTCATCATTCAGTGATGTCACTATGCATTTTTTAATGCATTTCTCAGTGTCATGTTATATCAAAAAAACATTCAAATAAAGTAATCAATAGATATTGAAACAATCGAATAAAGTTATTTGCGTGAGAGTGCATTTTGCTGATTATTGCCTTTCATTCACTTAAGTTAATGGTGTTTGTGGTTACAGTTTAATTCGCGGATCCTTTATGTCGGATAAAACTGACCAATATTGAGTAGCCTAGACATGCATAAACGCAGATATGTTACATGTCTAAAGTAGCCTACATGTGTATAAAGAATAAACCAGCCTTATAAACTTATACATTTCGCTTAACAATTTAAAATATAATCTGCATGCACAATAAACTACATCTCTCGACAGAAAGGTTTTAAAATGTTATTTAATTACAGTAGTCATAATAAGCATATTTCCAGGACGTGATCAGATTTGCGTCACCAAACTCAATCATCAGAATCCTGGGTAATCCTCTGTAAATTTCGACAGCTGTTTGAACCGGCTCATTCGGTTCTTTTTTAGTTGGACGTGCTACTTCGGCTTCTGCGTCTTGCGTAATCAATCCGGAACCAAAGTTTGATTTGTTTTAATTCAGGTAGGTCGTTTTCAGCTGTGAGCCCCAAAGTGGGGGTGCAGCTTAACAGGTTAAAGAACCAGCTCGACCGGTTACTTTCTGAGAACCGGCTCAAAAGAACGATTCATTCAAGAACCGAACATCGCTACCATACTCCTCAAAGAGCTTGCCTGCTCCATCACTCTCCAGTCATCCAGTGAGGCCAGCAGGAGGCGCTCACCCTGTGGTCCGTGTGGGTCCTAATGCCCCAATGTAGTAGCACCGTCCTTCGGATGAGATGTTAAACCAAAGTCCTGACTCTCTGAGGTCATTAAAAATCTATAAACGTGGATATGTTGTACGCACATCTTGATTTTTCAGAGTTAGATGCGTTCCTGAATCAACACAGTTTGTTGATCCTGGAACAACATTCCCTTCCAAAAATGTAGTCCTATCCCTACCCCTAAACCTAACCCTACCCATAAGTTATCCTTAAAATCAGAGGGAAATGATAGGTGAATAACACTGATGTAGAAGCACAAAACCCTAGTTGTAAGCCTAAACTTGACATAAACTGTACAGTTGTCCCTCAAATCTGATTGGTTTATTGTAATGTTGTTCCAGGAGCAAGAGAGATGTTGATCCAGGAACATGCTGCACTTGGTGAAATCAGGTTCTGCTATGTCTAAAGCAGGGGTCTCAAACTCATTTTACCTGGGGGCCGCTGGAGGTAGACTCTGGGTCAGGCTGGGCCGCGTCAAGTATTACACATAAAAAGTGTTTCAAGTATTTTTTACTTGACACACTTATTTATTTGCATTAATTATTTATTTGCATTAATTTGTCAAATATATTATTAGTCCCGACATTCTTCACATGAGTGAGTGAAAAAGTACATAGATCCGCTAATAACATTCAAATTCTCTAGTGGTCTGGTGGTAGAATTTTTGTCAACCGTGTCAAAGGTTCTGGGTTCTAATCCGCTCTCATATAGTTTTTTTTCATTAAAAATCAAAGATGTTCATCAATGATTGTATAATTAATTCAATATACATTTTGACATTGACGAGCACTGTTAGACCACATTCGTTTCAACTGTCTGATCAGCTTCGTTCGTCTGTTCCTGTCAATCACGCGGTGTCAACCAATTATACTGCACGAGGGAGGGGCGAGCCAACTCTCTCTCACACACACACACACACACACACACACAAAGGAGGCGGCAAGCGCTACACACACAAAGGAGGCGGCAAGCGCTACACATGCAACGACTCAGCAAAAAGATGCTTTTCAGAACAACGCGTGGGCCGCACTAACACTAAACTTTGAAGTCAAGAAGGGGGCCACAAAATATCATCCTTCGGGCCGCAAGTGGCCCGCGGGCCACGAGTTTGAGACCCCTGGTCTAAAGTATATAATAAACCAGTCTTTTAAACTCATTGATTTCACTTAAATTAAAATATAATCTGAATGCAGAATAACTATAGTAACATTTATTTACATCTCTCAGAAAGGTTTTAAATAAAATGTTATTTAATAACAGTAGTTATAATAAGCCTATTTCCAGTACGTGTCACAGGCTTGCATAGTATCGCCAACTCACTCATCAGAATCCTCGGCCAACTTCGGCAGCTGGTTGAACCGACTCATTCAGGTCTTTATGAGTCCTCAGTAATCCTCAGCAAACTTCGGCAGCTGGTTGAACCGACTCATTCGGGTCTTTTTGAGTCCTCTGTAATCCTTGGAAAACTTTGGCAGCTGGTTGAACCGGCTCATTCGGGTCTTTTTGAGTCCTCGGTAATCCTTGGAAAACTTTGGCAGCTGGTTGAACCAGCTCATTCGGGTCTTTTTGAGTCCTCTGTAATCCTTGGAAAACTTCGGCAGCTGGTTGAACCGGCTCATTCAGGTCTTTTTGAGTCGGACGCGCTACTTCGGCTTTTGCGTCTTGCGTCATCAACCCAGAACTCAAGTTCGATTCAGATCGATTAATGAATCGACTCGACTGGTTACTTCCCATGAACTGGATCAAAAGAACGACTCATTCAAGAAACAAACATCACTAGTATATAAAAAAAAAAGTCTCAGTTATTCAGCATTAATCTTACTTGATTACTCACCTGCTTTGCTTTTGTTCACCCATGTGCCAATAAATACCTGTTTGGGTTCAACTAACTATGGCCTAGTCCACACGTACACGGTTATTTTTATAAACAGAGTTTGTCCCTCCTCTGTTTAAAAAAAAAAAAATGGAGCATGCAAACCAACAGGTGGCAATATAACCCTAACCGTAAAGCCATTTTGGCCAATCAGAAGCCTGGAAAAAAGGTTATTGTCGGTTCCGGTTCTGACGCAACAAGCCAAAATCTAAAAATGTTTGTTGTGGTTGTGAAAATACCTGTGTTCGTGTGGACAGGGCCTCTGTCTCCAAGTCTGTTACTCTCTGAGAGTTAGTTAATAAAAATACAACTGTTCATGTTAGTGCAGGTCCCTCAAACAATATTAACAGATGCAGTAAACCCCGGGTTTAATAATCCGGACTCCAGCTGCAGACTATTAGAGGTGAGCTCTTGATGTTTGCACCTAAGATTGAAAAGTAATTGGTGCAAATTTGTGGTCTCCTTTCATATTGCTACTCTACACATTTTGGCGACATTCATTTTTGAAAATCAAAGCAGTGACATTAAGTAGCTTTGAGTTGTAATCCTAGTGTTCACACTATCCTAATGAAATTGCTGGTCAAAGATATCACAGTACTTTGACACTCAGGTGCTTTCAGGTTCCATCTGGCACAGCACACAGATCTCTACAGTCAGCAGGTTTGTTTAGAGGCCTGACTTGTGCGTATTCAGCAATAATGACTGTGAGCATTTGACACAAGGCTGCCTATGATGGGAGGGACAGCAGGGGACGGGATCTAGGCCATGATGTTCCTAATGTCCCGACACTTGTAAATTCTGTGCTCTCAGGTTAATGCAATGACTGGCAGGACCTGGAGAGATGTGCAGTCGGCCTGCTGTTTAATAAGAGTATGCAGAGAAGATCCTCAGCACTGGAAGTAGGACAAACGCTGTCTTAATGTGGATGTACTGAGATTTTGGACAGGACTGGAAATGAGGCCACCCGAATTTGGAAAAATACCATCAAAAGTTCATAACTATTCTTGAGATACTCAAAGCTCCCGAAACGCAAGGTTCCCAAGCAACCGGGTTTACCATATTTTATTAAATCGAATAGTAAAATGTGATGATATTTGATATCTGCATTTATGCCATTTTTTAAAAATATATATTTTGTTTTTATCAGGGTTGCACAGAATTTTCTCAAAAAAACAAAACAATCAACAACACACTAAGGGCTCACAAAATCATACCGAAAATCAATGTAAAAAACTGAAGTTACAGGCTGATCCAACTTGCATCACAGCAACTCATAATGTAAGTCAGTAGTGTTTATGGCCCATGTGCCTGTATGCACTCACGACAACGTCTGGGCATGCTCCTGATGAGATGGCGAATGGTGTCCTGTGGGATCTCAGGGTAAGGGCGTCAATGAGCTCCTGGACAGTCTGTGGTGCTATTTGCTGGCTTCGGATGCTACAATACATAATGTCCTTGAGGTTCTCAATTGGATTCAGGTTTGGGGAACGTGAGGGCCAGTCAATGGCATCAATGCCTTCTTCATCTAAAAACTGCCAAACACTCTAGCCACATGAGGCCGGGTATTATCGTGCACCAGGAGGAACCCAGGGCCCACTGCACCAGAAGGTCTGCCAATGGCTCTGAGGAGTACATACTGGTACCTAACAGCAGTAAGGGAACCACTGGCTATCACGTGGAGGTCTGTGCAACCCTCCAAGGATATTCCTCCCCAGACTATTACTGACCCACCACCAAACCGGTCATGCTGGATGATGTTGCACGTAGCGTAACATTCCCCTCGGTATCTCCAGACTCTTTTACGTCTGTCTCAGTGTGAACCTGCTCTAATCCGTGAAGACAACAGGGCGGCCTTGCCAATTCTGGTGTTCTCTGGCAAATGCCAATCGAGCTGCTCGGTGCCGAGCTGTGAGCACAGGTCCCACTATAGGACGTCTGGCCCTCATGCCACCCTCATGAAGTCTGTTTCTGACAGTTTGGTCAGAAATATGCACATCACTATCCTGCTGGAGGTCATTTTGTAGGGCTCTGGCAGTGCTCCTCTTGTTCCTTCTCACACAAAGGAGCAGATACCAGTCCTATTGCTGGGTTGTTGCCCTTCTACGTCCCTGTCCAGCTTTCCTCGTGTAACGGCCTGTCTCCCGGTATCTCTCCATGCTCTTGAAACTGCGGGGAGTCACACCAAACCTTCTTGTGACGGCACGTATGGATGTGCCATCCTGGAGGAGCAGGACTGTCTGTGAAACCTGATTGGGTTGCAGGTACTGCCTCATGCTACAGACAGTGACAAGGACCCTTAAAAAACACTAGACTAAAGACAAATCAGTCAGGAAGAATAAGGAGAGAACAATTGTCTGTGGGCACCACCTGCAAAATCCTTCCCTTTTTGAGGGTTGCTTCTCAAGTGCACTTGTTCTCACTTTCATTTGCACCAAAGCAGTCGAAACTGATTCACAATGAATTATTTTTCCTAATTGGACAGATTGATATCCCTGAAGTTTAATTGACTTGGCAGGTTGTACTTGCATATTTTCTGATACAAATTATTAATGCGTAATGAGACTAAATTCGGTATCATAGCCATTACGTCCGTAGTAAATCATGGGGATACACATATCTCACTCCCAGTCCTACCTTCACTTTCATAATTACAAATTACATGGTACATATCTGGGCAACTCGTTTCAAAGCATTATAAAACAGAATCCAATAAAAATGTATATTGTTTTTCCACTAACAGAACAAAAATTCTGCTGCTGTTGGTGCATTGAAGAAAGAGCTGGGCTTGGATTTAGCATGTGCATCTATCATCCAGTCACCTCTGTGCTCGAGTTTGTGACTAATAAAATCACAAACAAGCCTTTGGCCAAATGACAAGGTTCATTTTTCAGCTTGTGCGCCGAGTTAAGTAGCCTCTAATATGTGAGTGTATAAAGAGAGGGGAAGGGACCTCTGACAAATGTCTAGCCATAACAGTCATGAGAGGGAAAAACAGACGGCACAGTGTCATTTTGAGAGGTGATATCTCACTGCCGATGCTGGATGAGAGGTCTTATTGACACTTGAGCAGGTGGCCTGACCCGAGTAACATTTGTAACAGAGTTGCAATATATCTCTCGGAATAGCGTCGATACGTGTTCCCAGCCTGTTCAGTTATTGTCAGCTCAGCCAATTATGTTGTGAGTGTGGTCCTGCACCTTTCATATCCCTGAACGGTCACATATGGACAAAGGTCCAATTGTCTAGCGATCACCCACCTCACATTCATGTGCGGTGAAGGTTCCGTTGGATGAAAGCGGCTGCGAGTGTTGAAATGCCAGAAATTCACCACTATACAAACGTTTTTGCATTCAATAAACAAAAAATACAATGTGCAAATTCTTCAACATACAAGTAGGGCAGAAGATAACTGCAAAGGCCCTTTCACACCAGACGCGTAACGAAAAAGCAAAGTGGAAAAAGCAAATATTTCGTGTTGCGAATAGTTCGCGTCAAAACCATTCACATCAGCCGCTACGCGAGTTTGCGACGTTTCAGAGCTCCAACATTCTCGGCGACAGCTGAGAAAACACGGACACTTCATCATCCAGTGAAGACGAGCTTTTCACTTTCTTTAAAAGACCGAAAAGAAGGTTTTGTGCACCTAGTCTTAAAGAACAGAGAGTCTGAAGGGGAGTATGCTGAGCTAATACGTTATCATTGCCGGTTCCGCACTTACTTTCAAATGTCCGTGGGACAATATGAGGAGCTCCGCATCTGACGAGACAAACACACACTTCAGGAGCCAATCGATCCGCAGCAGCTCTGTTTCCAGTTGAGTCACAATGTAAATATTTAAGTGCCACAGTCATACTGAAGGAAACAAATTCACTTTCTATAGTTGCTGACACAATTAGGTTAGAAAAAAATCAACGACTTGATTATAATATCGTAATCTGTAGCCAACAGTGGGCAAACACAGCTTCATTTGTACATCTGTAAACACAGCTACAGCTGTAATCTCGTGAGAAATGCGATACCTGGCAAAGGTTAATGTTGATTGAATAGCTAGTGACATCAACTGGACATTTCGTGACCTTTGTTTCTTTGTATGTGATTGGTTGAAGCCTTTTCTATCGCTGCGAGTGTTAAAAAAAAATCGACATCGAAACGGTATAAATAAACGTTGTTTTTTCGCCGCAGCACAGAATTATTTGCGCGTCAAAATCCCGTCCAGTGTAAAAGGACCTTAAAAGCTAACTTTACAAGATATCTTTTTTGAATGTCATCACAGAGTCTTCAATAACAATGGCTACTAATAGACTGTAAAAAAATATAGACGTAGTGTGTCCTTGACGTCACCCATAGGTTTCTGAAGAGCATTTCTGAAGCCTAAAGTCTTGGCAGTACGTCACTCCCGGATAAACTGAAAAAAGGGCAAAGAGGAGCGAACAGGTGGAGTGGCTAACAGACAACAGACAAATGGCTAGAAGTGACTGCAGTGGCAATCCACCTGTCACTCAAGTGGCCACGCCCTTAATTATGCAGAACTTTAAGGCGTAATATAATTTAAACAACCTCACAGTTGTCATGAAGAGCAAAATTAGCCATATAGACCAAAACCACAATTTGTCCCAGGCTGTAAACATGTGTTCTTCTGCTGTAAAGTTGGGCATTTTAACATGAGCTCAATGAGATTCTGCTCCTTCTGGAGTCTGTCTCTAGTGGCCAGTCCATGAATTGCAGTTTAAGTCACTTCCGTATTGGCTTCAAGAGAAATCTGTTAGTGATCATATTGACGGCTCAATCAGCTTGACAAGCCTTCGTGTAAACACCTTAATTGATCCGATTGAGCTCAATCCAAATGAAATTTGTCTATACATCCTAATAATTTGTTAACATGTATCCATTGCTTCAATGAGCTCACTGTTTCTGCTTTAAATTAATCCATTGTTTAAATGAATACATTGTTAGCTAACTTCGGGATTTGTATATGTACATTACTGAAATACATCACTTGGACACTGATAACAGATCCCTCTAAATTGTTATGTAGATTTTCTGTAAAGCTGCTTTGAAACGATATGTATTGTGAAAAACGCTTTAAACAAAAATGTGAATTGATTAAAACTGAAGAGACAGAAGGCTGTTATAATTTTACGTCATCTTACATGAGCAGCAGTGCACAAATATTTACATAATAACATGAGTGGAGTGGAATAGAGAACGTGATCTGTATGGTTGATATTCAAAACGGTAAGCAAGCGCTGCTTTGTTTATGGTTTGTGTACCTGCAGTCTTAGTTTTGCTTTCCCTTTTTGAATGACGAAAATATAGACAATTATATCTGCTTAAATAGACATTTATCTCCTTCACACGCAGGCGCTGAACGCGTGTGCTAGTTGACAGTCATCTGTAGTCCTTTAGATGCTGTTCAGGTGCTGACAACACAGGCTTTCATCAGCGCTTGTTCTGTCAGTTTGCTTTGTCCCTACCTTAAGTAAGCAGAACTTGGAGATTTTTAATTGCTCTGAACTAGAAATATTTGAGTAAGCTAATTCATACATTTAACTTAAAAATATAATGTAATCTCAATTTTTTTTGTATTTCACCAAGTGCAATGCAAAGTGTGGGATGCAGTGGGGTAAAGCACGCCGCCACTGGACTCTAGAGCAGTGGAGACGTGTTCTCTGAGTGACCAATCACGCTTCTCTGACTGCCAATCTGATGGACGAGTCTGGGTTTGGCGGTTGCCAGGAGAACAGGACTTGCCTGACTGCTTTGTGCCAAGTGTAAAGTTTGGTGGAGGGGGGGTTATGGGGTGGGGGTTGCTTTTCAGGGGTTGGGCTTGGCCCCTTTAGTTCCAGTGAAAGGAACTCTAAATGCTTCAGCATACCAAGACATTATGGACAATTTCATGCTCCTAACTTTGTGGGAATAGTTTTGGGACGGCCCATTCCTGTCCCAGCATGACTGACCAGTGCACAAAGCGTTGCTCCATAAAAACATGGATGAGCGAGTTTGGTGTGGAGGAACTGGACTGTCCTGCACAGAGTCCTGACCTCAACCCGATAGAACAGCTTTGGGATGAATTAGAGCGGAGACTGAGAGCCAGGCCTTCTTGTCCAATATCAGTGCCTGACCTCACAAATGCGCTTCTAGAAGAATGGTCATAAACACACTCCTAAACCTTGTGGAAAGCCTTCCCTGAAGAGCTGAAGCTGTTAGAGCTGCAAAGGCTGGGCCAACTCCATATTAAACCCTACGGATTAAAGGTGGGGTAAGCCATATCTGGTAACCACTGTTGATATTTCAAATCACCAAAACAAGCCCCACACATACGTACGCAACACAGGCAACGACATTAAACGCTACTAAATCAACATTAATATTGCACAAAAAACACAATATTACAATTAATTTTAGCATTTACTGTCCCTTTTGAGTGTCATGGCAAAGCACATGGGCATCACTAGGCCCTTTTTAGGGGGGCTTCATCCCTAAACTTCTGCTCAGTCCTCCTAAAAAATGTGTGATTTGACCTTTTATAACGTATGAAAGTGGCGGGAGGCTTCGGCTTCGTCCCGTCTTTTAATCAGCGTGTTCTTCAATCTGCTGTGGCGGCGAATAGAGCGCACATCAGAAGCAGAGGTGTGTGCGTCGATCTGAGCCTCATTGGTCTGTCACCGCTCGTCAATGTCAAAATATTTGAGAAAACCAATCAAATCAGAGTAGGCGGGCTTTATGTACGCACAGATGCAGCTGAGGCTGAGCGTGAATTTTAGCAGCGCAAGTGCAAGATATGTAAGTAGCTAAACTAAATGTTTCATATTCATATCAGCTGCTTCTTTAAGTCAGGAATGTTAAACAAATGACCAAAATATTCAGGCAAATTAATAAACTTGTGTCTAATTTCACCATTTTGATTTGAAATAGGCCTATGTAATTTCATTTATAATATAATTAACAAACACAAAATATCAACAAAGCCATTTTCTTTTGTGTGCATATTGTAAATTAATATAATTCCATTTGTAGCTCTCAGTAAATAAAAAAGCTCAGTCTTTTTAGTAATGAATGTGTGCATATTGTGAATGAATTTAATACATTTAGTTACCTTTCCTGTTAGCCTTCAGTTAATTAACATGTCTATGAAAATGATTAAAAAAAACATATAAATATCAGTTAAACATATGTTTTACTGTCTTCACTGATGAAAATGGAAAAACTGCATCAGTCATATCTGCCCACTGACATGGTTTTCAAGCTATTGTTATCTATTTTTTCAAGCTATTGTTATCTATTTTGCATTCAGAACATCTTAAAATGCACATATGTAGATCATGGAAATCAAAATTACCCCCCTAACTACCTCAAATTTGGGATCTCATTGATTATAAACCTGCCTACATTTTATGATTAAGGGATGTGCAATATGGTCATGCAGAATAAGACGTTAATATTTGCTTTACAAGTAATAATAAACAGCCAATGTCCTAATATGCATACAAATAAGCTACTAGTTAATAGTGAGAATTGGACCCTAAACTAAAGTGTTACCATTTTTTTTTCATACCCTCACTGAAATGAAAATCCTAAAATCGCCCCTGGCAAAGCATGCTGGGAAATAGAAATCCCAGCCAAGTTTCAGTTAAATGTAAGTTTGTCTAAATTAAAAGGAACAAGTTCCTAAAACAATTCAGATTATTTCAAATGTGTCCGTTTTGAGAACTCAAAAGAAAAAGAAAGTTCTAAATACTCATAAAAGGTCATTTGTTTGAACTCATTTGTTTAATTTGAGTTGGCTCGCGTTAGGGTTTACAGTGAATTGGGACACACCTTTCATAAGTACAAAGTAACAAATGAGAGTTGAAGTGTGTCATTTCTCCAGCACTAGTGGATCCAAACAGAATTACAAAAATAACTCTGAAGAAAATGTGAGCGGTGCTTTGCCAAATGTGGGTGTTGTGGGTGGCTGGCAAGACATTGCTCTGCAGCTGTTAAAGTGTTCTGAGCCTTATGGGTTTGTTCAGATTTCAAATCTTAAGCGTGATACACAGTGATGGACAAACACACCTGTTTAGGCACTAAATAGTGTTGAATTCAATTCATTCAGGCGTACTGTCTAATAAAAGATGGCATAGCTTAAAGAGTTAGTTCACCCAAAAATGAAAATTCTGTCATTAATGACTTACCCTCATGTCGTTCGACACCCGTCAGACCTCCGTTCATCTTCAGAACACAAATGAAGATATTTTAGTGTAAATCTGATGGCTCTGAAAGTCCTCCATTGGCTCATTGGCACTTTACACTCTCAAGACCCTTAAAAGGCACTAAAGACGTCGTTACAAAGTCCATCTCACTACAGTGGTTCTACAATAACTTTATGAATCGGCGACAATAGTTTTTGTGCGCAAAAAAACCCTAAATAACGACTTACATAGTGATGACGATTTCAAAACACGGCCTCATGAAGCTTCGAAGCGTTATGAATCACTGAGCCGAATGATGATTCGGATCGCGTGTCAAACCGCCAAACTGCTGAAATTTGGCGATTCAAACCGCTGAATCGACTCAGTAGCCACGTTTACATGCGCACTTTTTTTTCATTCCGATTAAAATCATTCCGATTGAAAGATTCTGTGGACTGTTTACATGAGACGTTATCTAAACCGATCTGGTGTTTACATGTGCTGACTTTCAGTCAGAATCATTTTGTGACATGCGCACACAGTTTGTCTGCCGCCTCAGATTCGTAACGTTAGAATCGTGGATCAATAGTTCTGTGTTGGTAATTTTTTTATTTTTCTGTGGGCGGACATGCAGTAGTTTAACCTAATTTATGTCCTATACAAAGGCTATTTCAACAGCTGTGAATGATGAATGCGGAATTAAAATTAATTAAATTCATTTATTTTGAAAAACACAAAATTAACAATAAAATGCACCCAAATTATTAATAAAAACATAGGATGTACGGTGAAACATGAATTAAATAGCATTCAAGACCTGTTCAGCATCATTACTAGTAACAGTTACTAAACATAGATATTTCAGATGATTAAGGAAAGATACCATAATCACAAAGGTATAAATATTAACAAAAGTTATTAAAGTAGACTGTGGGTTATGTTACTTAACCAATTTGAAGCAGTTGTTGAACTTTTTTTTAAATCTAACTTACGAGAAACCGAGAAATATCGACACGTCCTCTCCAGCAGCTTGAATGTTCCCCGTTGCCATGGCAACTCTCAACGGCCACCAGGACTTATAACGTACAGTTTTAAAAAAGCTATTTATTATTTGTCGTAAAGTGTAAGAATCACCTCAGAAAAATAAATTATTCTGTCAGGCGCAGTTGAAGCCTAGGACAAACGCTGTCAAGATGTTGTAGCCAGGCTATGTCTGTGTCATTATTCCAACATCATGTTCATAACATGTTACGAAATAAAAAGTTTAATACCTCAGAAAAATGAACTTGCCTCTCTTGTCAACATTAGCCTGGTGTGAGCGCGGCGCGCGCTCTTCAGTTGAGGAGGCGTGCGCTGTATATCACGTCACAGAAAGACATGCACTCAAAGTAATCGGATCAGATCGTTTACATGGTGGAATTTTTCGTTTGATCGGTTCATGAAAAGGTTTATCCCACCCCTCTCAGACCGATTACAATTTCATTCGGTTTGGCCATTTTTATTCCGATTGAGGTGTTTATATGGAGCATTTTCATTCGGATTGGACTTTTAAACCGATTACAGTGCTCCATGTAAACACACCTACTGATTCATAACGCTTCGAAGCTTCATGAGGCCGTGTTTTGAAATCGTCATCACTATGTAAGTCGTTATTTAGGGTTTTTTGCGCACAAAAACTATTGTCGCCGATTCATAAAGTTATTTTAGAACCACTGTAGTGAGATGGACTTTGTAACGACGTCTTTAGTGCCTTTTAAGGGTCTTGAGAGTGAACCGTGCCAATGGAGGCCTTTCAGAGCCATCAGATTTACACCAAAATATCTTCATTTCTGTTCCGAAGATGAACGGAGGTCTGACGGGTGTCGAACGACATGAGGGTAAGTAATTAATGACAGAATTTTCATTTTTGGGTGAACTAACCCTTTAATAAACAAACTCAGATGAAGCCCTTTCTGTCCCACAATAATCTCCCTGCGCCAGCGGAGGCACATTCATCGCCGACAGCAACCCTGTTATCTGCACGTTTCGGGCTCCGCCACGGCTCCCAATTAAAGCAAACATAGCATTAATAATGAGCTTTTAATCAATTCCGCACCCTTCATGCTGTGAATGCCCTGACTGGCGCAATCAAGATAGAGATGGTTCCAGCTGACACCAGAGACTGTTTTCGAGAGAACTTGTGCTCAACGCGAGCGGGGATTTTAGCACTGCTTCACATCTGCATTTTACAGGAGTTGAAAGCACCTCGGGATGTCGAGCGGAGGTCCGCGCCGATGTTCTCTGCGAGATGTGTGGGTGGAGGAGCCGCGGTTATTTGTGTTTTCTGAGGTGCAGAGACGCCAGCGCTCGGGATGGAGTAGCCTGGATATTCAGCGTGAGCGCTGGCCTTGAGGTGCAGGAGTGTATTGTAAATAAAAGAGCCCTTGTGTAGCTTGCAGACAGAAAGTGTGCACTCGCTGAAGAAGAGATGTTCTGAATAACCTTTTGATGCTGTCAAAAGGGAGGCAGGAGAGAGCTGTGTGCTCCAAGGCATGAGTGGGTGTTTCGATGAGGCAGTCGGAATACATTTCTGTCCTTTTTTCTCTCCTTTTACGCTGCACATACACCGCTTGCAGATTTAGTTGTGTTTACTTACCCAGGCACTAATAGTTGAATGCTAATGAGAATCTTACTTAAGGGAGTGCTCACTTTATAGAAGTTTTCATTAAATATAAGAAGGGAAACACAAAAAAGGGAGCCGTCAATCAAATTAACTACCTAATCAGTCATTTTGGTCAATCACATATCAATATTTGCTTGGAAAGCCTTTACATTTATGTGGCAGACACGTACAAAATAATGACATATTTTCATATTAAAGCCGCCATGGAATCAAAATGGATGTTTTTTGGCTTTTAGTATGAATATGTTAGTCTTACTGTTATCTATAAGCTCCACAACAATGACACAATTCATATTTAGGAAGATATAATCGTTCAAAACTTACAGTCTCTCACTTCCGCCAATAGGGCTCGGGCGCTGCGTTGCATTCTGGGACGTGGCGGCCATATTGATGGCCTCGCGAATGTAAACATACAGCAAATCGAACGAGGAGAAGCAGAGTTGGGAGAAAGAAAAACTATGTTAAAATCCCGAAAAGGATGTGGAATTTACCGGGATACGTTAAATAGGGAAGCCAGGGACCGGTATATGAACAAAATTGGAACTATTAACGGTTTGGATTCATATGAAAATTGCAGTTCACAAATGGATGGGTTCAGGAGCTGCAGACCATGAAGCCTATGTAACGTTAACCTTTTACCTTGAAGCATTCTGCATCGTTCTGTGTTCTCAGGTTGCACTACTTGCAAATAAACACTGAAAAATATCTGATTGTGTGACACTTCTTGCTTTTGCACATTATACTGATTTAAGTATATTTATTGTGAAGATTGTGGGTATGGATGCAACAGACACTTATGGCTGTATTTAATGCACATTTATTTCAGCACAACGCTAGGGCTCATGTTTGTCAGAGCACAACATACAGACACAATCTTATCGAGGACTGTCATGTCTTCGTCCTTGCTTGGCAACACCATGTGAATCGTTACTTTATCTGACAAAATAGTGTACTTGTTGCGGACGGTTCCAATCACGATCAGCCGACACCATATCCCCAGGTAACAGTTTGTCTTACAGCCGCGATCCAAGCGAGCCGACGACTCTTTGTTACCTCGGATACTTGGTCTCCGTGGTTGCGTCTCCAAGCAGGAAATCGGTGGAAAGTTAATCCATTTTCGACCTTTTTCCCATGGCGATTATGTGATGCAGTGTTACACCCCACAATGCAGCAACGGTTTACCATGGTTTCCAATAATAACGCCAAATTAAGACACACGACTGAGAGGGAGCACGTCTATAAACAGTGCGCAGTAGTCCGAGTAGCAGCAAATGAGGCCATCAACATGGCCGCCACGCAAAGTAATGACGTCAGACGCCCGAGCCCTATAAGGATCAATGATTCTGATGACATCACTCTGCACTTCAGCTTCTCATCAGATTTTCTGTCCAATCAAATGCTCTCTAGAATCTGAAGCCCCGCCCCCTACATTATAAACAGACGCTGAAGCTGCGGCTGAAATCAGTCACTCGTTCACACATTTACTATTTTAGTTTTCATTTAGGTTTTCTACGGCACATAGTGCACTATATAGGGGATAGGGAACGATCAGACAGTGCACTATATAGGGCATAGGGAACGATCAGACAGTGCGCTATATAGGGGATAGGGAACGATCAGACAGTGCACTATATAGGGGATAGGGATCGATCAGACAGTGCACTATAAAGGGGGCAATTCAGACAGTGTGCTATATAGGGGATAGGGAACGATCAGACAGTGCACTATATAGGGGATAGGGAACGATCAGACAGTGCACTGTATAGGGGATAGTGAACGATCAGACAGTGCACTATATAGGGGATAGGGAACGATCAGACAGTGCACTATATAGGGGATAGGGAACGATTCAGACAGTGCACTATATAGTGGATAGGGAACAATCAGACAGTGCACTATATAGGGGATAGGGAACGATCAGACAGTGCACTATATAGGGGATAGGGAACGATTCAGACAGTGCACTATATAGGGGATAGGGAACGATTCAGACAGTGCACTATATAGGGGATAGTGAACGATCAGACAGTGCACTATATAGGGGATAGGGAACGATCAGACAGTGCACTATATAGGGGATAGGGAACGATTCAGACAGTGCACTATATAGTGGATAGGGAACAATCAGACAGTGCACTGTATAGGGGATAGGGAACGATCAGACAGTGCACTACATAGGGGATAGGGAACAATCAGACAGTGCACTATATAGGGGATAGGGAACGATCAGACAGTGCACTATATAGGGGATAGGTATATAGGGGATAGGGAACGATTCAGACAGTGCACTATATAGGGGATAGGTATATAGGGGATAGAGAACGATTCAGACAGTGCACTATATAGGGGATAGGGAACGATCAGACAGTGCACTATATAGGGGATAGGGAACAATCAGACAGTGCACTACATAGGGGATAGAGAACGATTCAGACAGTGCACTACATAGGGGATAGAGAACGATTCAGACAGTGCACTATATAGGTGATAGGGAACAATCAGACAGTGCACTGTATAGGGGATAGGGAACGATCAGACAGTGCACTATATAGGGGATAGGGAATGATTATATAGGTGATAGGGAACAATCAGACAGTGCACTATATAGGGGATAGGGAACGATCAGACAGTGCACTATATAGGGGATAGGGAACGATCAGAGAGTCCACTATATAAGGGATAGGGAACGATCAGATTGTTCACTATATCTATATAGGCGATAGGGAACGATCAGACAGTACTCAGTATAGGGGATAGAGAACGATTCAGACAGTGCACTATGCAGGGTATAGGGAACGATTCAGACAGTGCACTATGCAGGGTATAGGGAACGATTCAGACAGTGCACTATATAGGGGATAGGGAACGATTCGGACAATTCTGATTTTATCATTAATCAGCTAAACAAAACAGTTTTGAAAGTGATTCCAACGATATCATCCTGTGTTTTATGACCTGTGGTGCGGAGCCCTATTCTCATACAAATACAAATGGTTATTAAACTATAGTTATCAATATACCGGTAGTTATTGTTCTTGGTGTGAACAGCCCTTTCCTGAGAACGGTCCAGACAAAATGTGTATATGATAAAACAATAGCTATGACAACAATGACAAGCGACGACGAGCAACAGGGTGTTTTGTTGGTCGTTTCAGTTCCAAATTCTGCAGCATTGCACTTAGGCATGTTCTGAGCGTGTTTAAGTGTACTATAATGTCGACTGTCACTTCAAATATGAACTGAGTTGTGCCTGCTTTTAATTTTCTGTCTTTTTTACCTTCAGACAATGCTCACCGCCTATTGTTTTGTATGCTGTAATGAGCTCTTTTTGCTCAGTGGACTGTGTGAATATGCAGTTTTATATTTAGCCGTACACCCCCACCACAGCACTTTTCAAAGATGCTTGTGGCTAACCCTGAATTCCCATATCAAGCCTTAAAGAAACATAAAGAGGCGAGATACAGAGGCCTCAGCGCTGAAGAATGAATTTTCACGCATGCAGCTGGAGATAGTCACAAAATGTTGACTAGCCTTACAAAAACCGGAGGAATCATCGCAAAATCACGTCGGAGAGTAGGATATGCTCCATTACCCAGCTGAGTACAGAGAAGCAGAGACATGTTTGCTTGGGTTTGGACAATATATTCTGGAAAGTGCATGCAGGAGTCAATTTGCATGATGCACACCAGATTTTTAGACCAAAAGTTGTGTTTTTGTTTTGCCTGCAGCTTACATTTCATTCTGTTTCATCTTGCATTAAAGATCAAAATCAATATGAGGCTAATTTTTTAACGTATTATATAATCAACATTGATAAAAATGCATACAGTTCATATTTAATATAATTATATTTCAGATAAATAATCTCTTTGAAAGTTTCAGACCTCTGATGAATTGCTCATTGCTCTTTGATTATGAAATAGCACGGGGATATTAATGCTCTACATTTTAATTTCCATACAAATATGGTACAGCAACAATATTTTTTAAAAAGCCTTGTTTGGTTTTAAGCAATGGGATTAAAAAAGGACAGATGAATATAAAATAATGACATCTGAGGACATGAATACCGCGTTCAAAATGGTGTTAATCATATGATAAGCATTCTGCACATGAAATCTGCTAGAAAATAGTTCAGAGTCAAAACACAGAATGAAAAAGTTCCATCTACTAAAATGTAAGCCTATCCAGTGATAATAATCTAGCAGTTTTACTTGAATACATCTCAAGACTAGGAACTCTCATTACTGACATTTTCACAGCTGTTACCAACAAGCCATGGGATTTTGTTTTTCACGGCTTAATTTAATTGTATGATTTAATTATTTCATTGTGCAGTAGTATCTCTGCATCTTGTTTGAAATTGATCATTTATTTTATATAGTTTTGTGTGTGTGGTTCAGGTAAACCCTACATTATGGGGACAAAATGTCCCCACAAAGATGGCAATATCAGAAATACTTCCTCTTGTGCAGGGCTGTACAGTGCGACATATGCTACGGAAAAAAACGGTCTGTGCGATTAATACATTTACCACAGTAGCATGCGTGCAATACAGTTTTGCATGTGTGAGTGAGACAGAGCCGCTTGTTTGTGTGTGAGGTTAATCTAGGACTGGATGATTAACCGAAATTAAACCTGGGCCCAAGTTAGTCAAGGTTCAACTCTAACAATATGTGCCATATTGCTAGAGAGAAGAGCGGCAACACCCCAGTGGGATGAATACCATCTCTTTTTAACAGGTCAGGTCTGCCCCAAAAACTTTTCCATGAACCCTGTCTATGAACCCTATGTTATTCTGTGGACACCATAAGGGTGTACTCACACTAGGCACCGTTGCCTTGTACCGTGCCCGACCGCGCCCGGCCATGGTATGGAGCACTCACACTAGTCAACCGAACCGGACTTTGGGGGTCAGACATGCCCGGACACAGGTCAGATTGCCTAGTGTGAGTACACCCTTATGGTGCTTTCACACCGGATGCGAATGAAGCATTTTGCGCAAGTGATTGACATGTTAAGTCAATGCA
This sequence comes from Gobio gobio, assembly GCF_949357685.1. Lineage (NCBI taxonomy): Eukaryota > Metazoa > Chordata > Actinopteri > Cypriniformes > Gobionidae > Gobio > Gobio gobio. The sequence continues at coordinate 5,899,461 of NC_137109.1, read as the reverse complement.
AAGACGCGAATAGACATTCTGTGGCGCGATATGCGCGAATGAGCATTAACCAATCAGGAGCTTGCTCTAGTAGTGACAGCAATGAGGAGAAAATCTGGTTTATATTAATCATATATTAATATCTGGTTCAGACAAGTGTGCATATGATTATCACTGTGATAACATTAAATGACATGAAAGACAACCCAGTCCCATTTTGTTAAATGCAAGTGTATGTATAATCAATAACACAAAAGTATAAGTAAAAGGTATAATGAGCTATACATGAAATAAAGAAAACAATTCAGTCAAACATTCAAAGTCAGTGCTAGTCGGCTACAACTGTAACGTAAAGTTAAATAGCCTAAAAATAAAAAAAGTAATAAAACTTTACTTTGCCCTCAGCCTAAACGATTTGCCAGGGAACAAATTATAGATCCATGAGACCAAAGATCGCCCGTTACATATACACAAGACGAATTATAGCTGGAGACGCCACAGAGACATCAGAGCAGCGGCAGACGGCAGAAGGACTGGCCGAGGAAAGGCTGCTCTCGCCGGGGTAAACGAGAGCTGATCCACTGGAGCTCACAACTCCGAAAACGGCAGATAACATTTTCAAATAGATGCTCTCTTTATAAATAAACCACAGATTTGAGCTTTAAACAACTACATTATCGCCTGAAACAGTCTTAAAACTACGTTTTGTCACACATTAACAGTAGTATTTTAACAAAAAAGACGTGTAAACACAGCCCATGTCAGCCATTTCTCAACGAGACGAGCCGCTGGCAGAAGCCCCTCCCATGACGCAAATTCGCATCTGTTGTGAAGTGAATGTCACGTGTGAATGGAGCGGGTAAACTCAAAATGTTCAAACGTCCAACTTTGCGCAAATAGCGTGATTTATTCGCGTCCGGTGTGAACGCACCATTAGACAGCCAGCCATTGAGTGAGGACAGTCTAGTATGTACAGTATCTCACCACTCCGCTGAACAGGAAGGGGGCCAGAGCATATTATAGTGTTTGACATCGTACTTGCAAGCTTTAATGTTATTTTTAGCAATCTTTGACTGGCAAAGTCGAACATCATTAGTGCTGACGTGAATAACAATTTTAGCCAGCACTTGTAAATTTGCTTTGATGTCAATAAAGAAAATGTTTATTTTTAATGCTTATATTTTGTGTGCCCTGAATGGAACATTAAGGTACAGTCACAAGCCTGTTTAAGCGATGAACTGCACTACTTGTGGTTGTTTTCAGAGATGGTAACAGACGTTTGTACAAGATTAAAATCATTATGTCTATGGAATGTCTCCAAAAAAATGGAAAATGCAACTGTATGTGTGTATGTGTGTGTGTGTGTGTGTGTGTGTGTGTGTGTGTGTGTGTGTGTGTGTGTGTGTGTATCCCGTTGGGGACTACAACCTGAATGCACACTGAGTCATGGGGCCTCCATGAGGAAACATTATAAATCATACATTTTTTGAAAATGTAAAAATGCAGAAGGTTTTGTGTGATGGGTAGGGTTAGTGTAATGGGAGAGAATATACAGTTTGTACAGTATAAAAAAAACATTATGTCTATGAGTCCTCACAAAGTAAGTAAACCAGACGTGTGTGTGTGTGTGTGTTTTGTGGTGGGGTGCTAAATTACCAAAAAAACTGAGAGTACATTTAAATATGTTTGCAAGAGAGAGATAAAAAAAAAGCATCATCCAATTGTCACAGAGTGAAGTCAATACATTTGCAATTTTGAGAGATGGAAAAAAAAAAATCAATTAGTAAATTTAAAATTAATTTGTGCAAAAATTTGAGTGGACTAATTTAACTTTAGGCAGAATGTTAATGAAGGGCATAATTGAACAGTCAGTATTATTTTAGACATTAAAAGACAACTTAAGGTTTACTGGAGGTCTGATAAGCCACGCTTTGTTTCCACATCAGTGAGAAATATTATTTCATCAGTAAGGCTAATTTGCTGCACACCTCGATAACTATGTGCTGAAGAAAAGACGCAGCTTTATAGTTTTATTAACGTGCACAATGTTTATCTCACACTCCCTTTCGAAACAAAAGCAAAACAGTTCTGACTTCTATCCTAATGCAATTAGTGTGGTTAATATCTGTCCCTCTCTGAAGTCCATGGAGAGGAAACTGTATTTCCCATGAGTGTTTGCACTGAAGTACTGTGGCTCAACCTGTACTGTGTTCTCTGGGGAACGTGTCTGTTAACGATACATCCCTATCTTTAATCAACACACAACCGGTACTGAACATCAACACCAGCACAGAAATATATTAAACTATACACTGATAGATCCCCCAAAAATTTAAAGTCTGTAATCATTTACTCACCCTCAGGTTGTACAAAATCCATATTACTTCTGTGGGATACACAGCAAGTCCAAGTTGCTCTTTAACATTCAATGGAGGCATACAGTCAACAGATGCCGTCAAGGTCATAATATGGGAAAGAACACCAGAAATATCGATCTTTTACTTATTTGTCAATCTCATTCACATTTAGAAAAAAGTGCCTCAAAACGATAAATTTATGTCGGTATTAATATGGCAAGCCGTTTTGACTTTTATTCAGTCCCAGGATATGTTTTTGTGATATCAAGAATTCAAAATTTCTGATATGTGACCCTGGAGCACAAAACCAATCATGCATCTCATGCGTATATTTGTGGCAATAGCCAACAATACATTGACTGGGTCAAAATTATAAATTTTTCTTTTATGCCAAAAATTTATACGGATATTAAGTAAAGATCATGTTCCATGAATATATTTTGTAAATGTCCTACCATAAATATATATATAAAATATTATTAGTAGTAATATGCATTGCTGAGGACTTCATTTGGACAACTTTAAAGGAGATTTTCTCAATATTTAGATTTTTTTGCACCCTCAGATTCCAAATTTTCAAATAGTTGTATCTCTGCCAAATATTGTCCTATCCTGACAAAGCTTATTTATTCATATTTCAAATTATGTATAAATCTCAATTTCAAAAAAATTGACCCTTATGACTGGTTTTTGTGGTCCAGTGTCAAATATCATGAATGTGATTGTTACTAATAAGAACATTTCAGATATCAGAACATGTTGAAATACATTTACAGATATCAAGAATTAACATTTCAACTAGTGTCAATTGAATTCTTGATATCAGGAATTTATATTTTTGGTAACAAAGTAATTATTGACAAAATTATGACTTTTACCAGTGAGAATTGTATTTTTGATATGTGAAATTGGAATTTCAACTAGTAAGAAATCAATTCTTGATATCAACGATTGAATTTGATTGGAAGCCTATGGTGACATTTCACTAATGACAATACACTTACAAATATCAAGAATTACAGTTTTTACTAGTGAAAATGTATTGTTGATATCAAGAATTTGTTTATCTGCAACGTCATTCCTGATATCAAAAATTCGATTTCTGCTAGTGATGACATCATTAATGATATCAAGAATTAACAATTTGACTAGTGGAAAAATGTAATTCCTGATATCAAAATTAGCATGTTAACTTAAAACTTAAAAAATTATATTTTTTACTAGTTGGAGTTTATTCTTTTCTTATTTCTGGTAATTGAGGTCTGTACATGATATGGCATACACTCAAAAAAATGCTGTGTAAAAAAATAACCCAAGTTGGTTTGAAAATGGACTAACCCAGCAATTCGGTTGTTTTAACCCATCATTTGGGTTGTTTTCACCTAGCGGTTGGGTTAAATGTTTGCTTAAAACAACCCAATTGCTGGGTTAAAACAACCCAATCGCTGTGTTAAGACAACCCAATTGCTGGGTTAGTCCATTTTCAACCCAACTTGGGTTATTTTTAACCCAGCATTATTTAGAGTGTAGAGATACGTGCGAGTGATCACTTCCGGCGCTTGCATAAACTACACCAGATCGTGCACATTGGTCATTGTGCTGAAGGCTGTTGGACATAGTGGGGTATTTAGGGTAAAAAAAAATATAAATACTGTTGGGTTTCTCACACAAACCGATCGTTTCGTGTCTTAAGACATCAATGTGTCATCACGAGCCGCAGGGTTTAATATGGATTTGTCTGTGCATGTTTTTTTTTAAATGTTACATTTTGCTACCATTCACATGCGTTATGCGACTGACAGACTGCAACGGTTGGAGTTAAACATCTTTATTTGTGTTCTACTGAAGAAACAAGGTCATCCATATCTTGGATGCCCTGGAGGTGAGCAGATAAACATACAATTTTCATTTTTGGGTGAACTATCCCTTTAACTAGTGAAAATGTAATTGTTGACATCAAGAATTCATGTCCTGCAAATGATTAAAAGTCAAAATGGCTTGCCATAGTATGTGTAGTAGCAGATTTTGCATCTTTTCACAGCAATAGCAATGGGTTAAATAAATGCATGTCTGACCCTTTTAAGATCAGTCAGTTATGTACCGCTGGAACAACCATCCCACTATTGTTTAATTTAATGACTGTACAGTTCTATTCAAAGCGTAATCCCAGAGTGCACATAGAAAGCAGCGCGGCACATGATGAATTTGAGCATTATGTATCACTAGAGCCCATTTAGGCCTACACATTACTGGAAAAGACAAGAATTAAAGGATTGCTGTTCTCAGTTCAGGCTAATGACTGGATTGGACAGCTATAAATATTATATGAGTGATTATTTAGGAAGAAGAGCGCTGACAGTTATTGTGACAAAGCTTTACTGTAAATTTATATTTACATGACAAGCAGCGCAGGATTTGAATATTTAGGCACAAAATCCCTCAATTTGCAGCCAGTCATTTTGTTATCCTGTCCCACAGCTTTCAAATAATTTACAGGACTTTGAGGAGCTACACAAAGACGGCTTCCTGATTTAAACCTCTAACACGGCATTTGAAATTCAAAAGAGAAGGAATGAATTAGGCCTTTCCTCCCGCTTCTGCGCAGGACAACAGCTGCTGTAGTCGCAGATGAGGACGCGGGATCCTCCGGGGCACGGGACATCCATGTCTCAAGCATGTTCAGGATGGAGACAGCGGTTTATGATACATCTCTCATCTGACTGCATTCAGTCGTGCCATGAAGCTGTCTGATAGCGGCACTAAACTTCCTGTCTTTGCAAATGAGATTTTAATCTGTGGTTCCCCAGGGATGTGCTGAAGTACTTCCGCTCATGCTGTGGCTCCCAGCAGCACTCTTGTCTGTCACAGACAGATTGCACTGCTTGAAACAGTCCTACACCTAAGAAACACAGGGGTTCCTCCGCATGCTCTTCAGAAATTAGGTCTGCCTTTCAAAGGGTGCATAAGAAACCAACTGAATTTCTGAGACACTAATGCTGCACCTCATTGAGGTACATAGGCACGTCGTTTTATGTTACTTACACTGCGCAGAATGATAAATTGGCTGTTTGCAAGAGTAGGAGAACGTTATACACTTTATGCCCGGTACACATTGTACAATTTTGGGCTGTCCCAGACTCATGGCTCCTAAATGGTAATCCTACGCCGTACAGTGAGAGCGGTTCAAAGACGGCTTTTGTTACGGTCTTGTGGCCAAAGATAGCCTGTGATCATTTTCTGTTTGCTATGACCTCTACTGACTAGCCAATAAAAATGCAACATGGAATGGCTTTTTCAGCTTTAGTTTCAGCTTTTTATCACCTTTACTTTTTTCGTTGTATACAAATGAATTTTAAATCAGGGATTCATATTTTAATTTATTTAAATACGCGGATGATATGGCACTTGTTGGCCGGCTGAGTAAAGCTGGAACAGAAGGAGATATGCTGTATTATAGTTACATAAATTTGCTTCAAAGCTGGGGTAAACTGAGCTCATTGGAGATAAATATGAGTAAAACCAAGGAATTAATTATTAGTAGGAATGGAGTAGATCCGTGGTTCCCAAACATTTTGTAGCACGCACCCCTTTATAGATTTTGACACCTGTCAAGCACCCCTACCACCTTACTTGGTTAAACATCACATTTTTAATGGCAATAACTAAATAGAAATATCCACTGTATATTAGAAAATATCAACATATCAGTTATTATTTATATACAGTATATAAAACTGCAATGGCATTTACAGGTCACCTGGTACGGTGACGCATTGCTGCCACATAGAGCCTACATATTTTTTTCTCCCTCAAGTGGGCCTATGTTGAAATAACGAGATCTTATGTCGTTAAAAACGGCATGTATTTTCTCCTAATAAGGACAGTGGGTAACTTTAACCTAGTAATGTTGGACCCCGGTGCAGCCACACATATCATAACTATCTAATGGCCTTCTGTAATTAAGACATATATTCAAGAAATGTATTAAAAACAGAAAGATGCAATAGCTTCAGCCTTACTCAAAGGCCGCGGAAAAAGCCCAGTTACGGACGTCAATCCATTCATGAAGATCTTGGTTTGCTTCTTATTTATTAAATATACAGGCAAATAGTTGATTAAACATTGATCAAAATTAAAATACAATTTATACAAAACAAAATTCATTTTAAAGAAAGACTTTCTTGAAAACAAAAATATGCACATCTGATTATGTAGCCTTACTCATGCTGCTCACTTTTCATAATCAATATATGAAAAAAAAATAATAATAATTTAAACATAGCCTAACTATGAAACTAAATATGCTACGTTTTCTTTAAACCTCTGTCGGATGAAGGCGTTAGTGCATTCTGACCCTTTACGATAGCGGAAACAACTCACAATACTCCCGTAATTTTTAGCCATACAGATCAGTGCAAGATATGAACAGTAAACTGTCTACTTTTTTATTTTTAATTTTACGCTCACAACACCAACAAAGGCCGTGGATTCAGGGAACAGATTATTTTGCATGCACTCCACTCCAACCGCTGTCTTCATTTCAAAAATATTTTTTGTTTATTAAACGCAAAGTTTTTCATTTCAAAAGCATTTCTAAATTCAGTTTATATTTCCAACAAACGAAATTCCAAGCCAAAATAACAAAGTGGTAAAAAAAAAAACTTTGAGTTCCACCATGCAAATTCAAACATTTAGTGAGATGGTGGTCCAGTGGGTTAAACCATGGAACTGATCCACAGAAGGTTGCTGGTTCGATCCCAGCGGTCACCACCAGTGTGTCTTTGAGCAAGGCACTTTACTCCATGTTGCTCCAAGGGGATTGTCCCTGTAATAAGGGCACTGTAAGTCGCTTTGGATAAAAGTGTCTGCCAAATGCATAAATGTAAATTTTGCTCTTCTTTAAATGTGGCAATGCGTAACCTGGTGTATGTAAAAGTGGATAATTTGTTACAGATGGCGTGGTATGTTTGGACAGAAGACGAGACAGAGTTCTTTATTAAACTCATAAAAGACTAGAGAATTACAGGAATATTGGATTCTAAACAAAAAAATGCCACAATTTATCAAGACCTTGAAGCAGATATGAGGGAGAAACACCTCACACATGCCGCTCAAGTATAAGGTGCTTTCCTTGCCACCAATGTTAACACACGTACCCTTCCATTAAAAATAGTGGCGTGCGGTGGATGGGATATACATAAACCTAACAACATGCGGCACCATTTTTGGAATAACATATCACGAGAGGAAAAAAAATTGTTTTAGTCGCATAACATCAGTTAATGGAAACACCGGCATTTCGCAATATTTTATATAGACTTTTAGAAAATATCGCAAAAGTTTTGGGCAAATCTGTAATGGAAATGCTGCGTTTCTCTGTTCCCCCCTCTGTTCTTCACCCCATTCATTATCTTCCGAGTCCGTTTGATCAGGTAGAACGACTGTAAAATATAGACTGTAAAAAAGGTTTCTCCATTCACAGCCATGGCCGGTGTACATATCCACAGATAATGCCGATGTAGATGGTTGATTTCTTTAAAGTGCCAGTTTTTAACCAGCTGTCCATTTTGATGAATGTAGTAAGCGAAAAAATAAATGAAAGAATGATCACTTAGCGCCTAATATGAAAAGGGCGGGTTGATGCAGACCCGCTTGTAAAATGAATATGAGTAATTTACTACAGCTTGTAATGTGAAATTTGTATTTATCAATGATACTCTGACATGTTAAGTTTACCTAAGTTAAATACGTAAAAATTAAAAAGAGACAATTTTTCTGTCATTACAAACATTCTCTTGCGCACCCCCGGTGGCCAGTCTGCGCACCCCAGTTTCGGAACCACTGGAGTAGATGTTATTGAAGGTTTAGAACCTTTGATACTAGATGGATATCAAATAGAGAGGTTGGAAGTTTTAAATATTTAGGAACACTTATTGATAGTAAATTGACATTTGCTGGAAATGTTGAGTATGTCTTTAAAAAAGCAATGCAGAGATTATATCTTCTTAGAAGGTTACAACCCTTTGGTGTGAGTCAATATATTTTAGAGATGGTTTATAAGAATCTTGTCGAGAGTATTTTATGTTTTAATATGACTATGTGGTATGGACTATTGCCAGCTAAAGAAAAGCAAAAACTGTGCCGAGTAGTTAAAATTGCTAGTGCAATTGTAGGACAACCACAAAGACAATTGAATGAAATTGATCAAACTAGAGTCAAACAAAAAGCACAGGTTATTATTGAAGATTGTTCTCATCCCTTGAATATTACATTTCAGCTTTAACCATCAAAAAGATGTTTTAGGCAACCTCAAGCAAGGAAAAAGGTGTATCAAATGTCATTTGTACCAACTGCAGTTAGAATTTTAAATACTGGGATCTAAGTGTGAGGGGGGATTGTGTTACTTGTTGTCTTTTTATGTGATTTGTGTGATGATATTGAATGTGTTTCTTTGTGGTGCAGCAAAACACAACTTTCCACTTGTGAACAATAAAGTGACTAACTAACTAACTAACTAACTAGTTAGTGTGATGTTGCTGTTTGAGCATAAAAATGATCTTCAAGGTTACAACGCTCAAAGTCCGCTTTAAAGGGACATATTTTATTTAACAATTCACTTTAAGAACTACAACGAACAGCTCATTTGGACTACAATGCGTTTTTTTCAGAATCTTGAAGTCACGATGTTACTTATTTGAATAATCGCCGCCCCGCAAAGTGCGTGCATGAAATCCGTTCTGCACGATCCTCTTGTTCATTAACATTGTCAGGGTTTAAATCGTCTTCAATCTGGTTTGAAATTGACGGCATTATTAATATTTACGCTAGAGAAAACAGGACATTTCCCGACCTGGCCCTAAGCTGTGCCAATCACAACACACTGGGCCAGCGAACCAATCACAGCACATTTCTCATTTCGGAAGGACTGGGGAAAGAGGTGCTGTAATAATGTGAAAGATAATGCATTTTTTACATAGTACACCCCCAAAACAAAATTAAGAGTTCATAAAAGGGTATAATAGGACCCTTTTAAAACTACTTACCACAAGCTCCAGTTACAAAATTGGTATGCCAGGTTGGCCTCTTTTCCCTAGCTATGACCGCGTCCATATTCTCCTCTTTCGCTTCCTCCTCCTTTTTTAGCGCACATAAAACCACAATTTGCCCGACTGTGATTCATCTCGCTCTATTTGTCAACCACTAGCGTCGTAGCCTACAATTCGATATGCAGTCTACATATATGAGTGATTCTATATTTGGACTTACATTTGGCATTTCAAAAAGTTAAGGAAAAAAACTGTTCACTAACAGAAATGATTTCCAGTATCTTATTGAAAACGTATTCAATTATAATAATTCAATGCTTGCCAAACACATTACTTCCTTTTTTTACTTTTAAGGAAAACGTAATTTCTTTATAGTATTGTTTGTCAAATCTGTTACAGACAAATTAGGCAATGTGTAGCAGGGCCGTGCAGAGAGTTCGTCAGGGGCAGGGGCTCAAATGTAAAAAAGGGGCAATATGTAAATATATATATATATGTAAATATATATATAAATATGTAAATATTTATATATATAATATATAATAATATTTATACATAACATATATATATATATATATATATATATATATATATATATATATATATATATATATATATATATATATATATATATATATATATATATATATGTTTATATATCCTTATGCTCATCAAGCCTACATTTATTTAATCAAAAATACAGAAAAAAAACAGTAGCCTAATATTGTGAAATATTATTACATTGTGTTCTTTTTAACTTTTTATTAATCAAAGAATCTTGAAAAGAGTATCACAGTTTCCACCATTGACATTAAATCCTCATATTAGAATGATTTCTGAATGATCATGTGACACTGAAGAGTGGAGTAATGATGCTGAAAATACAGCTGTGATCACAGGAATAAATTATATTTTAAATTATTTTAAAATAGAAAACCATTATTTTAATATATTTCGCAATATTGCAGTTTTTTATCAAATAAATGCAGGCTTGATGAACATAAGAGACTTATTTCATAATGCTGCATAATATTAAAAAATTGTATAATAAAGTCCTTTCACGTCACCATTTCGCCAGTCTACACTTCACATAGCCTAATAGGCCTGTAGGTGCCGGTGGCACTTGGGTTTTGTTAACTTTGATAGTTTCATGAAATAGTAAACGATGTATCAATATAGGCTACATAAATACAAGTGAAATTAACACTACTTACCATTAATGCGACTTTTGATGCTGTGGTTTTGTGCAGGAATTTGTTTGTTGTCTGTTAAAATCCATTTTGTCAGTGATGCAATTTATAAAATGAGCCAAACCGCAGGAAATCGTTCCACAAACGTTAGTTTGTCTGTCCATGTAATGTTCAACCGATTTATGAATAAGAACAGAAAATTACCGCTTCACATCGCCCAATGGAATTTGAACTTGCTTTGCCAGATCACGATTGGTTGGTGTAAAGCCTATACATGACAAACGGGCATTGGTGAATTGTGTAATACTTTAAAATATATAGCTAATATATAGCTTTGTAATTAAATCAACACATTAGCTCTGATTATGGATGAAAAAAAAATTGGTTTACTTTTTTCCCGTGAGGCCACACACTCTCTGAAAGGACCATATTTGGCTCGAGAGCCGCTTCCGAACAGTGGAAAATCAGCTGTCAATCAAAACGCACGCGACCCATAGCAACGCGTTACGGCAACGCCTCAACAGAAATTGTCCGACTTTTGAGCCGTCCGTTACTATTGTATGCATTTTCATGTTATAATAATCACATTTATTTAGTTTTATTGACCACGATATTATCATTGATATTTGTCTGAGAGGGGCACTTTTGATTCATTTTGAAAAAGGGCAGGGGCTCGAGCACCCAAAGCCCCCCCCTCTGCACGTGCCTGATGTGTAGAAATAACATTGGTAACAGAGTTTGACGGTACAGGATTGACAATTAAATTTATTTAACCAAAAACTCCACTTGCTAGCATAAATGCTAAGAGCACATGGCACTAATGAAATCATGATTCAAAGACTTTTAAACAACCCACCGTGTGATCAGCAATAAACTCTGGTTTCCTTCTGATATTGTGGGAACAGTTTTGATGTTTCAGATCTTATCTGTGGGGGAAAGTGGCATCATTTCATGTATCTTACATAGTTGTGCGAGATAATTCCACCGATTTAAAGGCAAAGTACGGTACGGTAACAGAGTTGAAAAGATTTATGGACACATTTTTATAAGATAAAGGTTATTTTTAATTGAATTAGGAAAATTACTATTTAGGGTTTTTTAAATAAAATAAAAAAAATATTACCAAAAGAAAAGTAAAATAATATAATTTGATTACACAAGGATACATGATGCACTGACTAATTTGTGATTTTCAGCTAAGACACTTTTTACACACAATATGATATTGTTATGACCTGTAACATCTTGTGATCCATGACAATGAGTAACAAATAATTACAAATATAACCATTTGAAAAAAGCAGAAAAACACCAAATGTACCTGCAATTATAGAATCACCCATATGTTGTACCCAAGCTTCTTAGATCCATGCCATACAGTGTGAATTGTAATGATCTAATAGGATTGCCAAAATCGTCTGTAGCAAACATTAGGCTCTATTAGTTGGTCTATTTCAGGGTCTCCAACCCTGTTCCTGGAGAGCTACCATCCTGCAGAGTTCAGCTAGCGCTGAAAAGGCGTAGACAGGGTTATTTTTGCGGCTGATCTTATTGCATATGCATTTGTAGGAGTTTCCCTTTCAGATGCAAAATTTATGGAGAGTATTTAAATTAATCATGCAAGGTGATTTACTAAAGTTTGCACTCGTCAGTTTACTGGTGTTTGCCCCATTATTTACCACCCAAAAAAGCACGTCTTAAACCAGACGCTAAAGCAGAGTTCACACGATTTTAGCCAAGATTTTCACTCGCCAACAGATTTTAGCAAATGTGCAGACAAATGCCCAAAAATCGGAGCCAAATTGGTGCTCGTTCCTGCTGTATGAAATGTGTTCTGACTGAAAATTACATTAGCGATGACCTATAGATACAGATACAAGGAAGCAGGAAGTTTAGGGAGGAGCTTATAGACAAGCAATATCAGCAAGCATGGCTTCGGTTCAAAATCATTTTTTCTGTTTCTCCTTTTCGCTGCAAATCAGCGGAAAGACCATTTGGATTGTAAGCTTCTTGCAGGCTTCCGTTTTTAAAGGGGTGGTAAAACACATTCTTTTGAAGTCTTGATTGTGTTTGTGGGGTGCACTGTAACATGTGTTCCCTTTCGTTCAGTCACTACGACGTAACGTTAGTGACTAACGAATGGGGGTTTCGCTTAGAAGCCTATCAACTTCGAGTTTTGAGAAAACGCCCAATGGCGTGCCAATGCCATGGGGCATGCGGAATTTGCATACGTAGCTCCGCCTCACTGCGTGAGTATATAAGGAAGTACGAGGCAATATCGCATTATGTTTCTGCTTTCGGAGCCAAGAGTACCTACCTCTTCACTCCTACAGCCTTCTGAGACTCTGTCAGCTTCTTCGAGACGAGCAGCTTTCCGGTCGGTGTTGGTGTGACGGCGCGTTCCAGTGATCGCATACTTCCTGCCTGCTGATCTGTGCAGTGGTCTGCATCCAGCTGGTGTGTGTTTCCCTGGGCGCTTCGGCATCGACTGTGAAGTTTCCTCTCATAAAAGAGCTTGCACGTGACGCGTCCTTTTCAGGATGTTTCGTCCGTGCACTTCTGGGTGCGGTAGATCGCTTTTTTCTTTCGACGGGCACGAGCGCTGTGTGACGTGTTTGGGCTTTCAGCACGCTCAGGCAGCGCTCGTGGATGACTCATGTTCTCTCTGCGGGAACCTGGCCATCTCAGTGCTACGATCGAGACTCCGTGAATTCCGTGCTGATGCCGGAACGAGAGTCCCCTCCGTCCCCCCCCAATCTGCGGTCTCCTCTGGAGGCGGCACTTTGGCTGGTGACCAGGGTGATCTGAGGGTGACGGTGTGGAATAAAGCTCCGACGCTAGTTCCTCGGCCCACACCCCCCTCTCAGGCACTTGACCCGGCCCGCGCTCAGGCGTCTACATCGGGGCCGGCTCCTGCTGTCCCGACTGTGGCGTTTGGCGCGGCGGAGGAGGAAGTGATGTCTATCGCCGCATCACAAGGTGGGCTGGAGTCATCTGAGGATGAGGATTCGGCTGTGCTGCCACCTTCGGGTGTCCCAGCATTGCCCGAGTCGGACCCAGAGTTGACAGCCATGCTCTCTCGGGCCGCCGCAGCGCTTGGACTGGAGTGGAACCCTCCGCCTCAGCCCGAGCGTTCGCGGTTGGATGATTGGTTTTTGGGGGCGGCGCGTTCGGACACCCGTCCGGCCGCTCCTCCAATACCTTTCTTCCCCGAGGTGCATGAAGAGGTCGCGCGTTCCTGGAAGGCCCCGTTGTCTTCCCGTGAACGTTTGGCGGCCTCTTCCGCCTTCACCTCTCTCGATGGAGCCGCGGCTCATGGGTACACTGGGGTCCCCCCAGTCGAACGTTCTGTTGCGATGCAACTGTGTCCACAGAGCGCTTCGTCCTGGCGTGGTGACCCAAAGCACCCCTCCAAGGCCTGTAGGTTTTCGTCATCTCTGGTGGCGAAGTCCTATAGAGCTGCGGGGCAGGCCGCCGCTTCTTTGCATACCATGGCAACTCTTCAGGCTTACCAAGCCAAGTTGCTGTGCGATATGCACGAGAGAGGGGCTGATCCAGGGCTCAGCAATGAGTTGCGTGCCGCCACCGACCTCGCTCTCCGGGCGACGAAGGTGACCGCGCGCTCCCTGGGTCAGGTGATGTCCACAAATGTGGTCCAGGAGAGACACTTATGGCTCACCCTGTCTGATATGCGCGACGCCGAGCGAACACGTTTCCTCGACGCCCCCATATCACAGGATGGGCTATTCGGCGGAGCGGTCGAGAGCTTCGCCCAACAGTTCTCGGCCGCTCAGAAGCAGACTGAGGCAATAAAATACATCCTGCCCCGGCGGTCAGCTGCTGCCTCCACCCCACCGCCCGCGCAGGTGCCTCAGCCTGCTCGCCGCCGAGGACGTCCTCCCGCGGCTTCCTCCGCCTCTGCGCCACCCAAGCAGCAGCCTCCACCCGGGCCGCGCAGAGGCAGCCGCAGGAAGGCGTCCCAGTCCGCTCCAGCCCCGCAGCCCGCGAAGAAACGCCAGGCTAAGCGGCGCTCCTGATGCGGACGGCTCAGGGATGGGCAGTTCTTTCCAGGAGATGGCGGCAGGGCCGCTCCTTCCCCCGGTGGAGGGCCGGGGGAGAATCTTTTGTTCAGCTGCTGGCCCCCGGGTCAGCAGCACCCTAATGTGGTTAAAGAAAGAACTGACAAACCCATCCCTGAGCCCCCAGAGATCGGTGACGGCAGTGCGCGCCACCCTCGGGTCACGCCACTCTCGTCCCTCTCTGTCGCCAGCCCCCTGGCAGAGCAGACCCCCGTGGAACGCGAGTCCTTCCCTGGTCTCCTCTGTCAGGGCGCAGCCGTTAACCGTGCTCCGACCCGGGGACGCCCAACAGCCTCCCCTGTCCGCGCCGGTAACGCTGCCTCGCTGCCCCACCCGGGGTACGCCTACTGTCCGTATGACCCCGTTGGTGCAGTCTCTGGAAGCCTGGCTTCAGCTTCCGGGGCTGTCCCGCTGGGTTGCCCGGACCGTCAGGCTCGGCTACGCGATTCAGTTCGCGCAGGCTCCTCCCCGTTACAGGGGAGTCCGCTATACCGTGACCGGGGCCCATGCCCCCGTCATGCGTGCGGAGATTGCCACTCTACTGGCGAAGGGTGCGATCGAGCCTGTCCCTCCAGCCGAAATGAGGTCGGGGTTCTACAGCCCCTACTTCATTGTACCCAAGAAAACCGGTGGGTTACGGCCAATCCTGGACCTTCGCATCTTGAACCGATCCCTTCACCGGCTTCCGTTCAAGATGTTGACTGCGAAACGCCTTTTCGAATGCGTTCGTCCGGACGATTGGTTTGCAGCGATCGACCTGAAGGACGCCTACTTCCATGTCTCCATCCTTCCTCGACACAGACCGTTCCTACGGTTTGCTTTCGAGGGGCGGGCATACCAGTACGCAGTTCTCCCATTCGGGTTATCTCTGTCCCCTCGCGTCTTCACGAAGATCGCCGAGGCAGCCCTTGCGCCCCTTTGGCAGCACGGGGTCCGCATCCTGAACTACCTCGACGACTGGCTCATACTAGGCCACTCTCGAGAGCAGGTTTGCGGACACAGAGATCTGGTTCTCCACCACTTAACCCGTCTGGGCCTTCGGGTCAACTGGGAGAAGAGCAAACTCTGCCCAGTGCAGAGGATCTCTTTTCTCGGTATGGAGATCGACTCGGTCGCCATGTACGCGCAGCTTTCGAGCGAGCGCGCGCAGTCTCTGCTGACTTGCCTCCGACAAATCGAGAGCAAGAATGCGGTTCCACTGAAACTTTTTCAGAGGCTCCTGGGGCATATGGCATCTGCAGCCGCGGTAACGCCGCTCGGATTGCTTCATATGAGACCGCTTCAGCACTGGCTTCGCGATCGAGTCCCGAGATGGGCATGGCAGTCTGGCACGCTCCGGATCCAAGTGACTCGGGCCTGCTTACAGACACTCACCCCGTGGTCGAACCTCAGCTTTCTACGGGCCGGTGTGCCCTTAGAACGAGTTTCCAGGCATGTTGTCGTATCGACGGATGCCTCTGCCACGGGCTGGGGTGCCATGTGCAATGGACAAGCAGCCGCGGGCTCCTGGACAGGACCCCAGCGCCTCCTGCATGTCAATTGCCTCGAGTTGCTGGCAGTACGGTTCGCCCTGCACCGCTTCCGAGCGTTGCTGAAGGGTCAACATGTGCTTGTCCGGACAGACAACACGGCCGTAGTAGCGTACATCAACCACCAGGGCGGTCTACGCTCCCGCCGCATGTCTCAACTCGCCCGCCATCTCGTCTTATGGAGTCAGAAGCGCCTGAGGTCCCTTCGTGCTGTCCATATTCCGGGAGTCCTGAACCACGCAGCCGACGAGCTCTCGCGGTTTCAGCCTCTCCCGGGAGAATGGAGACTCCATCCCCGGACGGTTCAGCTGATTTGGGAACAGTTCGGCGACGCACAGGTAGACCTGTTTGCCTCCCACGACTCTTCCCACTGCAGCCTGTATTATTCCCTGACCGAGGGCACGCTCGGCACGGATGCACTGGCGCACAGCTGGCCGCGGGGCCTACGCAAATATGCGTTTCCCCCAGTGAGCCTACTCGCACAGCTTCTGTGCAAGATCAGGGAGGACAAGGAGCAGGTCCTTTTGGTCGCCCCGTACTGGCACGGCCGGACCTGGTTCCCCGAACTCATTCTCCTTGCGACAGCCCCTCCCTGGCCTATTCCTCTGAGACCGGACCTCCTCACTCAGAGACGGGGCACCCATTGGCACCCGCGTCCCGACCTTTGGAACCTCCACGTGTGGCTCCTAGACGGGACCCGGCAGGTTTGAGTGGCCTACCACCTACGGTGGTCGCCACCATCACTTCCGCTAGGGCAGAGTCCACTCGGCATGCCTATGCGTTGAAGTGGAACCTCTTCGTCACCTGGTGCTCTTCCCGCCAAGAAGACCCCTGGAAATGTCCGATCGGGTCCGTGCTTGAGTTTCTCCAAGAGGGGCTGGAGCGAAGGCTGTCTCCCTCCACCCTCAAGGTATATGTGGCCGCAATATCTGCCCACCACGATCTCTTGGAGAACAAAAAGGTAAGTCAGCACGACCTGGTCATCAGGTTCCTGAGGGGAGCTAGGAGACTGAATCCTCCTCGCTCTCCTCTCGTACCCTCTTGGGACCTCGCAGTAGTACTAACTGCTCTGCAGAGACCTCCCTTTGAGCCTTTGCGGTCGGTCGATATTAAGTTTCTGTCTATGAAGACGGCTCTGCTGACCGCATTGGCCTCAGTCAAGAGGGTCGGGGACCTGCAGGCATTTTCGGTTGACGAAGCGTGCCTGGAGTTCGGGCCGGCTAACTCTCACGTGATCCTGAGACCCCGGCCTGGATATGTGCCCAAGGTTCCCACCACTCCGTTCAAGGACCAGGTGGTGAACCTGCAAGCGCTGCCTTTGGAGGAGGCAGACCCAGCCTTGGCATTGCTCTGTCCAGTACGCGCTCTCCGCGCCTACGTAGACATGACGCAGTGTTTCAGGACCTCAGACCAGCTCTTTGTCTGTTATGGTGGAGAGCGGAAGGGAAGTGCTCTCTCAAAGCAAAGGCTGTCTCACTGGATAGTGGACACCATTGCTTTGGCTTACCAGCAGCAAGGCCGACCATGTCCCCTTGGTGTGAGGGCACACTCCACCCGGAGTGTGGCTTCCTCTTGGGCTCTAGCGCATGGCGCCTCGCTAGCAGACATCTGCAGAGCTGCAGGCTGGGCGACACCCAACACATTCGCCAGATTCTACAATCTCCGAGTGGAGCCAGTGTCCGACTATGTACTCGCCCCCCCGAGGGGCCGGTGATGGACCAGGTTCAGGTGTCTTCGCTTGCTCGCCACTCCACTCCACGGACTGGATACGTGCGATATTTTCCTCAGGTGAGCTCCCCGAGAGCCCTGAGCTCCTCCAGCACTGTCGACGCCGACATCAGTTCAGTCTGCCCTCTCGAGCCCAGACCCTCATGTCCGGCCAGGTGCCCCATGTGCATGGTTCCCTCCGGCGACCCCCACATGTGTATTTCACCGTAAGTCTCCGCAGTGAGCGGGTTTCTTCCCTTGGCGTGTCCCCGCCACCCCTAGGGTTAAAAATCCACCTTCGGCTGGTACCCTAGAGATCTTCCATATGCAGCCCTCTCCGGGTCATATGTGTCTCTTAAGTCCTCCCCACGGGTAGGCATCTTGGCATTCCCTCACTGGGATATGCTTCCCAGTGTACCTTGGTAATCCTGTGTTAAGTGGGAGTCCTTCGTCCGTACTAGTCTTACGACAGGGAACTCACACTTACGCAGGGCGCTGGAAGACGGCTGAGTGGCGGGATTAGATTGGGACCCCCATTCGTTAGTCACTAACGTTACGTCGTAGTGACTGAACGAAAGGGAACGTCTCGGTTACGGATGTAACCCTCGTTCCCTGAGGAGGGAACGGAGACGTAACGTCCCCTTGCCACATCAGCTGTGTTGCCTGGAACGCAGGAGTTCAGTCTTGGCTCCTCAAGCAGGTAACATAATGCGATATTGCCTCGTACTTCCTTATATACTCACGCAGTGAGGCGGAGCTACGTATGCAAATTCCGCATGCCCCATGGCATTGGCACGCCATTGGGCGTTTTCTCAAAACTCGAAGTTGATAGGCTTCTAAGCGAAACCCCCATTCGTTAGTCACTAACGTTACGTCTCCGTTCCCTCCTCAGGGAACGAGGGTTACATCCGTAACCGAGACGTTCATGCTTCGTTTAAAAAAAAAAAAAGCATTATTTTTCACATATTTTACCTTTATTCTACACTGCTCTGTCCCTCCTTGTAAAACGGTCTGATGCTTTCCGGGTTGTATAAAGCCAGTCCCTCAAAAATACGCGATGGGCTCAGATTGGTTTGCTGGCCCAGTGTGTTGTGATTCGCTAACCGCAGTGCACGTTTATCGGAAACGTCACGCCCCTTACCTTTACCTGGAGGCTGTGCTTTGGTCAGTATTAGAAACAACGGCGTCAATAAAACCATACCAATCTGAGCCCGAATCAGACCCAGAACATTTTAGTGAAGTTGATCGAGCAGAACCTGTTCAACCTGTTCATTCCTCAAGAGTAAAGACTGCAGATCTATAGTGATCGCTACTAAATGGCACTGTTACTTTTGTATTTTTAGAACGATTATAGCCAAATATCTGTCGCAAGAACTATTAACCCAAAACGAACACTAAACACTGGCTTTACTAGTAAGTTAGCCAAATCACACACAGAACCATGTTTAGCAAGCCTGTAGATAAACAATACATAAAAGCTCTAATCAAAGAATCATTTACACTAATGCCAAGTTCGCTGTTGAGATTTTAACGTTAGTGTTTGTAACGTTAGGTGTTCGTTGGATAACGTTAAGTATGAATGAGCATTTAACAGACTGGTTTGCAGAATAGCGTTGTCATCTGTTTACTTCCTTGCTACAACCTATTACAGGAAAACACATCGATGAAAAATAAATCAGACTTACAGGTTGTGGCCCGTAAACAGCTTCTGTTTGTAAATCCAGCTTTCAGGACAAGCCGTTGTGCATATCCTGCATTGAACTTGCGAACATTGTGGAAGTTTTCCTCCGTGAAATGTGCTGTGGGAGCCCCGTGCGCGTCGTGCATCCACGCACTGGCCGTGTTTGTCTCACGCAGCTGACGTTGTGCAAATCAGGCATTGAACTCGTGAAGATTGTGGAAGTTTTCCTCCGTGAGATGTGCTGCGGGAGCCCCGCACGCGCCTGTTCCCCTCTGTCTCATACACACGTGCATATAACATGTTGTATGTTAAACACTCTGCAACGCACCCCCGTCCCAAGGAAGGCTGAACAGAGCAAGTACCCCAGACCTGCAATCCGGATGAAAATAACAGTGTTTCCTCGGCATCGCGGCAACAACACTCCAGCCTAACTATACCACAACAGCGCCGCGATACAAAATGGCCTCGCCCTCCCTTATTTAATCTTCTCGGAGGAGGGGTTTATGTAAATATTGAGCCTGGTGATGTCACCAACCCTGGAGGAATGTGTGTAGTCGCCTACCGGCCGTTTGCTGTAGTTCTTAGAAATGGATTTCTTTAAAAGCAAATATCTCCCTTTGCTTTAAACTTTGAACGTTGTAACTTTGCAGATGTTGTTTATGCTCAAGCAGCAACATTACACGCTAGCTAAAGTTAGAATAGTGAAATCGTGGTTTACCACCCCTTTAATAACAATTCCAGTCTCACTCGTGATCTCACCTTGCTTCCTTGTCACTTCTTGTGCGTTTGGTTGTGAAACGTAAATCGAAGACCAGACAGAGTTGTCTGCGATTCTTCATCATGCAATGTGCACACAGCAGCAACTGAACGCTACCCCTAATAGTCGTGCAAAAAAGAGCAGTGATCTGATGCCTTTGTAAATCATGCAGTGTGAACTCTGCAGAATTTGTAGATTGCTCCTAGTAGATTGTGTTGGTCGTTATGGAAATGATCTGCTGCGTCTGTGTTCTTTATTTAGCGCGTCGTCAGTGGATCACGCGCAGAACTTTCCACTCCTATCTGTGCTTTTTTGGAATTGCGCTCTCACAATATTTTGCCCTGTTTAGTAAATCTGGCCCCTGATTATATACAGAATCTAGAACAGGGCTGGGCAACTCTGGCCCTTGAGATCTGTTTTCCTGCAACCCTGATCAAACTCACCTGCCTGTGACTTTCTAGTAACCCTGAAGACCTTGATTACAGCTTGTTCAGGTGTGTTTGGAACTCAGCAGGAAAGTGGATCTTGAGGTCAAGAGTTGGCCAGCCCTGGCTCAAAAATGTCTGGGCCATAGGTCTTCAACCCTACTCCTGGAGACCCCTTACCCTACTAAGTTTAGTTCCAACCTGCTCAAATACACCTGCCTGCAATTTTAAACAAGCCTTGCCATCTTAGCCTGTGACAAATTCCCCATCACTAGGTACTTCTTCGTGGACATCTAACCAGAAGGTTAAACCGGTACAATACACAGTCCTCACAGCACCATCTGTCCTCCCGCTGTCAGAGGATAAATTGTGAGAAGTTGCACTGTGGCATAAGCAGCATAATCAGCAGGAGACCTTTTCCTTGACATAAACTGATTACCGTTTCCCCATTCCAATAGCAACGGGACGATCAAACATCTCTTTGAACTTATCATCAAATGACTTGTGAGCATGTGTTCCTTTGGACCGCAAGAGGGAAATGTTCAATTCACCATGATGTCTGCTCTAGAACAGTAAGTCTTCTGTGTTCAAGAGTAGGACAAAATGATTCTTCATGCAGAGGTCACTCAATTTAATACTCTCCCAGTTGGAAAGAAAGTAAAATGGGATAAGCAGAAGCCGAAAAAAAACAGAAGGTTGCAGTGCAAAATGAAAAGAACAGTGCATTACAAAAAAACTTGTATCTGGTAAAGGCAAACTTTGTGCTTACAGTATGAGTGCAGTATATTGTTTTATCAGTACAACTGAACTAATTGTTGTTTAATGTATCTGGATACCCTTTAAAATAAGAGATTTGAACTATAAACATCAAGGGCCCTATTTTAACGATCTGAAACGCAAGTGTCAAAACGCGAAGCGCAAGTAACTTTGTGGGCGGGTCTCGGCGCTGTTGCTATTTTCCAGGCGGGATAAATGGCTCTTGCGCCCGGCGCAAATCTAAAATGGGTTGGTCTGAAGTAGCTTCATTATTCATAGGTGTGGTTTGGGCGTAACGTGAATAAACCAATCCGAGCGTTATCCAACATTCCCTTTAAAAGCAGGTGCGCAAGTTCCATTATGGATTGCTATTATTATGGCGTATTTACCAGGCGCACGCCAGGAGCGGTTCACAGCCGAGGAGACTGATGTTCTTGTAAGAGCAGTGAAAGACAGAGAAGTGAAGTTGTAATGTTGTACATTATGGTAAAGGTGATTTCACAGTCTTTTTTTTTTCAGTCTTTCAGTTTTTTCAGTTTTTCAGTCGATTTTTGTTCCTGGTTCTTGACGGACAAACCAATTTGTCAGATGTCCTTATATACATATATGTCTTGCCACTATTGGGCAAACAGGTCTTATCCTTAATTATTACAATTAGCCTGAATCATTTGTAAGCTAGATTTATGCCTATTTTTTCACATCTTCGTGGCACACCACAATGATTTCCGTCATCTCATGTGTTAATATTTTTTTAGTGTAACAATTTATGATTTGCAAAAATAACTGTTGCATCTGTGTAGATTACATGAGAAAAGTGTATGCGCGTTGTGCACGCTATACATTATGGTCAAGCATGCGCCCTTAAAATAGCATAATGAACAACGCGCAACGCGCCACTGACTTTAGACTAGGTTTTTTCTGGTCAGTGGCGCAATTGTTTAATGGAACAGCAAAATAGCACCAGGGATTGTTTGCGCCGGAACACGCCTCCTTTTTTGCGCTTAACCGCCCAGGGAGCGCAAGTTCATTCACTAGTTTAGCGACGTGCTTCTGTGGAGGGAAAAGCGCGCTTTGCGCGGGTGCAAAATAGGAATGACACATGCGTCGGTGTACAAAGTCAATTGCGCTGGGTGCAAGATAGGGCCCCAAGTCTTCAGAAGATTATGTACGTTGATGACCATACCAAAAATTATATGTAGCTACAGTATAGTGGATAGGTGACTTGCTATTGGTCCAAATTGATTTGCAATGAAGAAAAACTAGGAATAGGAATTGTGTGCAGAATTTATATTAAAAAAATCCCCATTAATCAATAACAATAAACTAGCCCAGTTTAGACAGACAGAGCAAGGATGTGTTTCACAATTTAATATAAAAAAAGCAAAGATCAAATAGACAGGTTTAAAGAACAGGTTTATTTGTAACTATGGAAACACATAATCAGTATATTGTGACAGAGGCAAGTGGTCAACCAGGGAAACACTGATGAGACAGAAACGCTCTGCCCTTTACCTTTCTAAACCCTTTCACATTTGTGATGTCAGCTAGTTTCTGGAGAAATAAATCTATATTATTTTTCTGGAAAATATTAAGTGGGAGGTGGGGGGATTTCTCTAGGAATAGTATACAGGAAGGAGGTAGATGTCATCAGTGAAAAGGAGATTAGATAAGCCTACCGCATTATCGTCAGACCTTGACAATAACTGCACATAAGTATGACCAGTTTTCCCAGATTGGGAACCCGCCCACTCAAAGAAAAAAAAAAACACCCAAACTTTAACTGCCAAAATAATGTGATATTTTATTTCTATGTCAATCAAAGTTGATAAGGTCAATTTTTATCTCCTTAAAACATAATAATGGTGGCAAAATAAAATAGAAAAATCTATCAATTTACCTGGAAAACGGATCAAAACAGGGCACATACATTAAAGAGATTTATCAAATACGACTAAAATGTCCAAGTGGAAACTATGTCAAAAAGCAATCAAGAAATGAATCGATTACTTTAACCCTCGGAAAAACTGTAAGAATGTCAACAGTAAGAATACGCCAATTTAAGTGCAAAGCAATGTAATTAGCAGGCATTTCACACACATTAATGCACACACAACAGTTAAAATGTTTATACATACTGTGCAATAATCCAACAATAAGAATGAGCTTACCTTTATGTTGTGCTTTAACTTCAGACAGAAATACAATACATCTTTCGTGAAGGGCATATTTGTAGAAAATAATGCAGAATTTAACACAGTCAAAATAGATTAATCATTAATTCAACCCTCTTTCAGCAACTATCGGGGGCATATCGATCACAGTCTGGATGGTTTAACCTGTTAGCCTGCATCCCCGCTTTTGAAAAAATCCTAAGAAATGGCATAATCAGACTAAAACCGTTACAGTTAATGATTCCTTTGCACTAAAATCATAAGTATGGTGTCATTTCAAAGCAGACACTTGGCAGTTTACTGTAAATTCAAAATTATAATTATTTTCATAATCAAAAATAGCTATAATAAGCTTCA
This sequence comes from Gobio gobio, assembly GCF_949357685.1. Taxonomy (NCBI): domain Eukaryota; kingdom Metazoa; phylum Chordata; class Actinopteri; order Cypriniformes; family Gobionidae; genus Gobio; species Gobio gobio. The sequence goes on along the minus strand of NC_137109.1, from coordinate 5,875,427 downwards.
AAGTTTTGTAAAGTTATTAGAAATATACTTGTATGAAATATCTTTATGAAAATAAAATTGAAGTTGGCATTTTAGCAATCTAGAGTTTAGCAATTTAGCAAGCTGAAGCCACATGTCTGACCATGTTATATTTCAAATCTGAAGACGATAAGTCTAAAACTATGAATTTTATGAAATTTTTTTCAAGATCATGTCATATGATTTTATTTTGAGATTTCTCTAAAATGTTAACTGATGTTTATTGCCATCTCTTCTGAGCTACCATTCAGTTTATTGTCTCTATTGTTTTGAGGTGCAAACTGCCCATTCAGTTCTAGTCTCCCCAGCACACTTTCACACCTCTCTGGTCTGGTTATGGCTCTAATTATATTATTCTTTTGTCTTCATTGTAATCACTGACGACTCTCTATTCAAACTATTCTATTCAAACCTCATATCTTTGATCAAACTTCTCACTTCACATTCTAAAGTGCCTCAAATGTCGTTGTTGACAATAGAAACATTTCAGTTGGTTTTTAATTGCAGTCTATTCAAAATTATTAATAAAAACGTATTTGCCCAGGTGGCAGGTGCATTGGCTAGCTAGCATTAGCTTAGCACACAATCAAAATACAATAAAGATTAAAACCATGTTTTTTTTCTCCAAAATTACTTTTTATCACAAGTGGGATGTTTTAAATAACCTTCTGTGGTCTCATTTGGCTTCGGATCAAAAAATCAGACAGAAAATATATAATTTTACAATATTCTGCATATTGATAAAAGCATGTCGAATAGCATTGCATTATAAATATAATCTATTATGAATACACCCAACATGGTATAAAGAACACAGACAAACCATACATTGTCGTGATTGTGTGTTAATTGTCTTCAAATGTCTCTATTTGCATCTTTAGCGATCTCAGAAAGCTTTTATTATGGACTTCTATTTTGGCACATGGTATCTTCTTCGTCTGTCTGTACCATATATGGACTACATGTGCACAGAGCACCCTCCGGCTGCCAGTGTGAATTGAAAACAACACATAAGAGTCTCCATCGCTCATGATTAGACTACATCTGCGCATTTTAAAGAAGTATTGAATAAAAAATACTCCTCTGTTTAGAAATTTGACACAGACATATGAGAATCTATCAATATTTCTCCTCATCTGCACACTTTTGAACTAAAATGAGTTTTTCATGAATGAGAGCAGCTGAGGCTCATATTACAATCAAACGGTACCGACGCGGTTTTCATATTCATAACTCCTGACACATATTAACAAATTACTGTCACTATAAGACTTTGAGAATAAAACAGAGGTAAAAAATGGAAGCTTGACTCTTAGATCTTTTAAATGATGTATAGTTTGTCAAGGTAATTACTTACATCTGACAGTCATTTGAGCTAATAAAAAAAAATAAAGCTTAAGGACGAATGCGCCCTCAATCCGGTTAAGAGGTTAAAAGTTGCAGATGTCCTGATCCGGCCGGTGTGTACATGATGATGGACAGGAGTTGTAGTCCCATATTCGATTTCAATTCAACTGTGCTCTCTCAGAGTTAGTTATATTTATAAACAGTCTTCGAGTAACAGGTGTAATCCATGTTATAAGAGTTGGATCACTCTCCCACTGTTTACCATAGATACAACTTACTGTATATGTATGCCACTTTCGCATAGCGATCACTTGAATATCCGGCAACAAGTCATCACGCTACAAACTCATCAGTCATACATGATGGTGATGGTGATGATTAACCCACAAGGCCTCCATCTCCATGGTGGTCTAGTGGGCCAAACCACTGAACCGATACACAGAAAGTTGCTGGTTCAATCCCAGCAGTTGCCACCACCAGTGTGTCCTTGAGCAAGGCTCCTTTACTTCATGTTGATCCAGGGGGATTGTCCCTGTATTAAGTGCACTTTGGATAAAAGCGTCTGCCAAAATGCATAAATGTAAATGATCATGTCTTCCTGCTGATTGGATAAAAAGTGCTTGCTAGTCGGCAATGTCAAAAGCCAGCCAACTCTGTGGTGGGCCTGTGTTTAATAATGTCATGGTGACTGATTTTATGGAGCACATGCACACTTGAGTTTTGTTTATTAACCAATTAGACTATCAAATTTAGATGTTTGAAGCCGCCAAATTTTGTCCACCCGCTTAAACCAATTTTTACCCGCACAATCAAATTCAAAACTGCCCAATTTGGCATCACTGAGAATGACACAGTTCTCCGAAATGTCCAATACATTTCCCTAATTCTTATACACAACAGTCAGCTTCTTTGTTGAATGTTGCAAAAAACAGTATAACATAGAATTGATCTATTCCTTGCTAAAAGACTCCATGCAAACAAAGGTCAATGCACTTAAAAGTCAACCCACTGGGTTCGACTTGATTTTACAATTGATAGCCTGAAAAAAATTCAAGGTTTGACAGTTCAATCTGCCATGAACTTCATTTCTCTATGTTCTGGTTTTCCCTTGGCTATTCTACTCTAATCCCACTATCTCCTGAGGAGCTGGAAATTAATCCTGAAAATCCTTTTGATGTGTAGTCAAACAAATATTCCTACTGGGTATAGTGATCTATCTACAGCATGCAGTAAAGTTAAGGCCCCCTGTGTGCCTCCACATAGACCCTGGGACTGTGTGATCGATTATCTCCATGCTGTGACTCCCCCAGAGAATGGATCTAGCCACTGACTGTGGAGGATTACATTAAGAAGACATTAGAATAAGGCCTGTATTTTATTGATCACCAAAGTTTTAACAAAGCAGATGTAAGCACTGCTATCTTCTACTATTACCCCCTGTTTCCTTGGAGTAAAGAAAAGGAGGAAAAATAGTCACTGATCTGGTCATTTTTAGTGCCTACAAACAATGGCCTTTATAAGTACTTGGTGATGCTGTTTGGACTAATGAATGTTCCTGGTTCTGGATAATGACATGCTTAATTCATTATCTTTACAATGCAATTATTAATTTACTTATAATTTTAAATTGATTAAATTCATGATTAGTATTAAACATCTTCACTCTTTCCCCACCAGTGTTTTTTAAAAAGTTGCTAGCGTTTTTGATAATTTTCACAAAAATGTCATGGCCCCAAGAATATTTTGTTGTATGAATATCTGGACATGCAATGTATCAAAAGAAAGAACAAATTATCTGATTAAAAAACAAAACAAAAACAAAACAACATGTATACTACCTTCATGCATTCTTTTTAATCAACACTTGAATATGGGTAAGTTTAATAAAAAAAATAAATTTTGAGCAAAAAGATGAGAAAATAAATTTTTTGTCACAAACTACATCCAGATGGGATTCAGAACAATGATCAAAACACAGATGGGGTAGATGGCGTCCATCAACACCCCAAAGCTTCATATCACTTTTAATTTATATGCTGTTTAATGTTGGTGATTGTGTTATTTTACATATGCATCTGATTACATATGATATTGCTTGTTTCTGCTTCTTCTTCACCTGTGTTTTGATCAGGAGATTCTGTACTCTTTCAGAAGATGTGTAATAGCGCCCCCTATAGTGGAAACATGAAAAGCCAGAAATTTCCGTCAATGATAGGGAAAGAGTTAAGTAGATCATGTTTGTGTATACCAGGGGAGCCCAATCCTGTTTCTAGAGATCTACCTACCTGTAGGGTTCAGATCCAACCCTGATCCAACACATCTGTCTATATTTATCAAGAACTCCTGAATCTTAATGAGCTTGTTCAGTTGTGCTTGATGAGATTTGATGAGAGTTGTATCTCCAGGAACAGGATTAGGCTCCCCTGGCGTATACATACAGTCAGGGTTTGAAATTAACACCCGCCAACCTGCCAAATGTGGGTAAAAATCAACTGTGGCAGTAACGCTGTCAAATCACTAGCCAATTTGGCGGCTTATTATGTTTGCTTACTTTGCTGGGGAAGTTCGTGTAAGCCAAATCTGCGCAGATTTAGCACAAATACTCAACTCGTGAGTCATCATGATACAGCGTATTGCGCAGAATTTGTGCATATCTGGCTTACATGAAGACACGGCACAATAACAAATAATGGCGCGCTGAGTGAGGTGAGAAGATATATTGTTTTGCGTGGTGTTTGATGTTCTGTATTGACCTGTCCACCTAAAATAAATTTTTGGTGATGAGGATGAAAGAGGAAGGGAGGAGATGGCTGGAATGCAGAACTTTTTTTGAATGAGAAATAAATGTATGAAAAAATAAAGAGAAAAAGAGAAATAAACTAGATTAACTACATCACAGTTTATAAAGGCCTATATATTTATTTATTATACAATTAGATTTTTACGGAGCCCCTAAAGGGACCTTTGCAAAAAAAAAAAAGAGAAACAACCGCGTGCGCACAAGAAACAACCGCGTGCGCACTTGTTACAGTTTTCGGTGTAGGTAGTTTAGCATTATTATAACCACAAATGTGATTGAGACTGCGGTTTGGACAACTTAGAAGACATGGAAGACGAATTTGTGGATTTTTTAAGGTCGCGAGATATTCCTCAAAGTTTGATTGAAAAACTAAAAGAGAGTGAACAACGTAGCGTTTGGCCGCAGTCTTGGAACTCGTTATTCCTCACACTCACACTGAGCAAGAAAATCTTCCCAGAAGGCAGTGTGCATTTCCCGTGACACTCCATCATCATCAATAGCATTTTCATTTGTGAATTCTATCCGCAGGACTTTTTTCATGACTTGGGATTCCATGAAGATCTCCAAAACATCTTTGACTACATTGACCAGTCTTATCTTCACACATTTGATCTCTTTCATGCTCTCAGATTCTTCTGATGCTTCCATAAGTTGTCCTGCAGAAGACGATCCATCTAACTGAGGTCCTATAGACCTTCTCCATTCACCTGAATTATTCCCAAGAAACAGAATCGGATGAGATTTGTATCCAAAAATCCCCTGTCGAACAATCCTCTGTCTTTAAGGTCACCAAACAAAGAGATGAAAAATTCCCTGCATTCTTTCCTAAGAAACCCCCACCAACTCTCTATTCGCTGATTGGCTGTGCTTGCACCTTCTATGCAGCTGTCAAAATTGGATTCCTGTAGAATGTTGCTTCTGAGGATACACTGGAAGTCTCTCACGTGACCATTCTCTGTTCCACAGTCGCCTCTAATGATTCTTGGGCAGCCACCTAAACCCTCCACGGTTTCCATGTAGTATCCTCCGATGACCTTCGGGTCACTGCTTGTGGTGTATGCATTCAGCCAAATGATCTTTCTTGAAAAGCCATCAATACAGCCGTTTATGCAAATACCATGGCTTTAGTTTGTCATAAGAATCAAAGTGCCAAATGTAATTCGGTCCTTTTGCAAAATAGTTGCGCCAATGGAGACATCATGCTTTCCTGCGTTCTACACCAATAGGATCTAACAAGCTCAAAATTAATCGAACATGTTCTTTTCTGATATGCAATCCGTTTTCTTTACACTTTGCATGCATCCACCTGTATCCATGGAGCTGGCCTGAAGTTTGGAGTTGATGCTGAATAAATATAATAGTGTCTTCAATACTTGAGTATTCTTTTCGTTGAAACAGGCTTCTAGACCTCAAAATGCGCTTTAAATGTCGTTCAGTAATGATGTATCTGTGTCGAAATGCAAGAACAGAAACAATGTCTTTGTACTGAAGTCCAAGTTCAAAATATAGGTCTATTAATTCATGCACATCCACATCCATGCTCTTGTTTCCTTTAGTAAGATGGCAGTGACGCAAATTGTACACAAACCTGAAAGCAGATTTCGCAATAAGTTTCTTGTACGCATGCGAAAGTCTGTATATTTTTATTTTTTGCAAAGGTCCCTTTAGGGGCTCCGTAGATTTTGGCTAGTAGAAGTTCTGAATGGCCGGTAACTTATATATTTATAGATTAAATATTTAGTTGCCAAATTGGCTGGTGAGTGAAAGGTTAATTTGAAACCCTGCTTGCAGTATATTTAATATTTTATTTTGAGTGTCTTTCCAGAAAAAGGATGGTTCCCTCTGCATAGACTCACTGCTCTCAATGTTTTTCTCCCTCATCTATCTGCACAGGGATTCCCCCTTCACCTGTCACCTCTGGTTTCTCACTGAGGGAATTCATATCGTATCGCAGTATTTTCTGTATAGCTATTTTGTACGGTGACCAGGAGGGGACATGTTCGGTTCACTTAGTTTTGTTGTGGCCACGAGATCATAAATTTGTTAATTCATGGAAATGTCATATTAACTTGTGTAAACGTGATAAGTTGTGGCCACGAGATAATTTTGACGAGGTAACGACATCCTTATGTCATGGACAAGCAATGCATAGTCGTGGCTTGAGATCCTATGTTGAGGGCAGTGTTGCCAGATTAGGTCGACGATTTCCAGCCCAAAAAACCTGCCAAAATAATGTGAAAGAATTTTATTGACATGTCAATCAAGGTCGGTTAGCACCATTTGTATCCCCTTAAAACAAAAAAAGCAATGTCATGATAACTGGTTTTATGGCGTACATGTACACTTGAGTTTGTTATTAACCAATTAGACTATAAAATTGAGATGTTTCAAAACCGACAAAATGACCCCAAACCAGCCCAAATTTTGTCCACCTGATCAAGCCCCTTTTTACCCACACAATCAAATTCAAAACCACACAATCTGGCAACACTGGTTGAGGGAATGACATATTTTTTTCTCGTGGCCATGACTTCACGAGTTAAACGTGTAAACAACATGCGCAACCTGGACTTATAATATTATGAAAAGGCCTGGATAGGCCCATAATAAAAAAAAAGTGCATAAAGAAATTGTAATATTCACTTTTTGCCTATATTGTATTATGCGCAGTGGTATCTATAGACAGCATTCGAATGAAGTATTATTATCAATAACTGATAAAAGAATATTTAAGAACATAAAATAATTAGTGCTGTCAAAATGAGCGCGTTAACGCATGATACATTTTTTCAGTTTAACACATTAAAAATATTGAATGCAATTAACGCAGCATCCGTTTTTTCTGTAGTTCTTGGACTAGCGTTACATTATATGATCACGCTCTTAGTATCATGCGCACAGACAGCGCGCCAGATTCAAGTTCACATTTGCGCTTGAACGAACAATCACACTAAAGCCGCGTTTCCACCGCAGGAACTTTACCCCGGAACCAGGAACTTTGGGGGGGAACTCGGTGTGTTTCGACCGCAGGAACCAGGGTCTAAATGAAGTTCCGGGTAAATATTTCCCCCTCCAAACGGCCCTGCTTGCGAGGTGGGACTTTTCAAAAGTTCGCGAACTTTCGGGGGTGGGACTTGGGTGCTGAACATGCTGATTGGTTGAGCTCTCGCAGCTATTTTTTTTTTCCACCGCCATATTTACAAGTCTTTTGCGAGGTGGGTTCCGTGGGTTTTGCGTTCAGTAAATATTTTTTTTGCAACAATGGAGTTCAACAAAAAATTCGACCGATGGACCGACGACGAGGTTCAGGCTTTATTGAGCATATATGCGGAGGAGGACATCCAGCGGGAACTGGAAACGGCGACCCGTAATGAAAAGGTATACCTGAAGATATCGACTCGGTTCCAGTCACACTGGAAAACAGTGCAGAGAGAAGTTGAAGAAATTAAGACAAGATTACAAGAAATTAAAGGATCATAACAACTGGAGCGGTTCCGACCGGCGTATCAACAAGTGTTATGACCGCCTGGACGCGTTGCTGGGACACAGACCGTCCTTTTCTGGTACAGCGGTAACGAAAGACTCGGCTAGTGCGTTGTTGGAAACCATCCAGGAATCCGAGTGGGTTGAAGGTAAATATATCATCTTGGTATCATCTATTAAACTCGTTGCAGTGTTTAAACACGTTGCAGTAACTTTTTTCAACGTGCTTTTCCAGACGTAACGAGTGGCCCTGATGAATTGCAGGCAACGGAGACCAGCGTGTTTCCCCCCGCGGTCACCAGTACTTTATAAAGCTGACAAAAATGTGTATATATTTAAAAACTGATCTGTAATCCTTAATGGTTTTGTTGTTTTTAATTGTAAACTTAAATTGCCCATGATAAAATTTGCACACTGGGCATTGTTCAAGCTGGCCAAACAATTGTTCATTATTTGTAGTGAAAACACTTTAAATAATTAATTGATGGTTTCTATTGTTTCATGGTTGCCTTGTGTATTAATTTCCATGTGTTTCTGTGCAATTTTTCTACTTAGAGAAAAGGAAAAGGGACTGACTTTTCTTGATGCACTGAGGGACATGGAGGATGCTAACCGGGTCGTCCTGCAGCATGGACAAGAACAGCCTGACCAATATATTCAGCTGTTACTGGATGGCCAGGCCGAGGAGAGATGAGGAGGCAAGAGCTGGCATTCCACCAGTCAGAAGCGGAAGAAAGCAGACGGCAGCAGAGGGACTTTCAGACCGGGTTTCTGTCTGTTCTTGGACAGTTTGTCCAGTCGTTCAAGAAGTAGCCACAATGACCAGCCGCTTGAATGAAGCATTTGCACTACCACATTTGTACTTTATATATTGTTCGTGTTGGCACAGCTCTTGGAAAGGTTACTGAAAAATACACTTTTTTTTATATTGTTGTTTTCACATTTTATATTTTCATTTTATTGTTCTAGTAATTTATTTGTCTTTGCACACTTATTTTAATTTTGTAAGAACTCATCTGTCTAAAATAAAGTAAAATGTGTAAAATGTCACTGTGTCTTTAATTTCCACATTCTAACTATATAACCACATTCTAATTGTATTCATATAGTGTAGGAAGCAAATAAAAGGGCTGCTGCTCGCAAGTCTTTCTGAATATGCACATAAACATATCTAGAAAACCCAAATATTATATTTTTAAATGTATAACTATGTGAATGTAGTATAATAACTTATAACCACAACTTAAGTGAAGCCATAAGTGTGGTCCTGCTTCATTTCAAATTTGAGGAAGAAGTCTCTAAAATTATGCATTTAATGAAGCATATTGTAATACTAGTCATGTGAATTTTTTTTTTGTGAATGTTAAGAGATGTTATTGTGATAAAAAATAAAATACTTGCAGTCTAGTACCTAATCTTTCAACTGCTTAATTCAGTCTATTTTTTCATTCAATTAACTTTTCACACATCTGTCATGACTGAAACCTCATTATCCTTTTATAGAAAATGTTTTGTTTTGGAATTGAGCTATTACAATACATTCAGATTTTGGATTGCCCATCATCCCATTTTGCATTAAAATGGTCAAACCAGGTGAAAGTGCACGTTTAAATAAGCAGTGTTGGTAATGTGTGCACATAATCAGCAAAAGCAGCGCTGCTTACATCACCTACACTTGTTATTGTTGCAGACAGTATCGCGCAAAAGTGATTACTGTCCGTCGGTAACTGGGAGAAGCAGTCGCGCGCATTCCCACGTCACCGGACTAATTTGCCTAATCTCCCCGGTACTTTAGACCGCGGTGGAAACGCAGATTGTAGCAGGTCTGGGGGAGAAAAAGTTCCTGGGAAAAAAGTTCCTGGTACAAATAGTTCCGGGTAATTTCTGTGGAAACGCGGCTCAAATTATGTCAAAATGGCCGTTTTGTTGAGTATTCTCATAAGAGCAGTCTTAAATTAGTTAAATAACATTTTAAATAAATGTAAAGAGCTGTGAGGAAATGAGATGCGTGTGACAGCGCATCAGATCCACATCATGTTCGGCAGCGGCATATCTTAAAGTGACAGCAGCACTAATGATGCCTCTCATTAATATTGAACACAGAACAAAGGGAACAGAGGAAACTGTATCTTTAATAAGGATTCATCTATATTTAATTTATCATTTATGCAGTGCAGACTGTCTGATAACTTTATTCAATTTCTGTGTATTTCCTACCTGTTGGACAAAAGGCCACAGAATATGACATTTAATATAATGGGTTTATATAAAGATTGTTTCAAATTCACTTATATAAAAAATTGCTATTTTTCTAAAGGCTAATAAATGTTAAAATTGACATAGCTTTCTATTATACTGTAATGTTGAATGTCTATCGTAATGTTTAAAAAATCTATTTCATAGAGACATTAGTATCAGTGATTCTGGCCTTCATTCATAAAAAGATGCCATTACAACAAACAAAATAAATAAAAATACTGTCTTTAGTTGTTTCTACATTAATTTGGAGAGTAACTGTGAAATTATTACAATATAAAAATATTAAAAACTCGAATATTTTACTAATATAGGCCTGCAAGAAAACATTTTTATCCATCCCATCTCACAGCCAGAGCCGGCTCTCCCTATAAGCGAACTAAGCGGCTGCTTAGAGCCCCGCCGCCACTAGGGGGCCCCCTAACTACAGATTGCACTCGCCAGCGTCGCCGCAGTTTATCACGCAAGACGCTCAATTCGCGTCATTCGCACCGCGCGAAAAGCGCCTTCCGCGCCGCGGGACCTCTAGACGCGCGTCAACGCGCCTTTCCATTGGCTTAACATTGAAATCAAATCACTCGCGCCAGACACTCTATTTGCGTTTGGTGCGAACGCAGCATAACGTTAGCTGTCCGTCGATTATGCTGAATCAACATTGCTTGCGCTATGGTCCAGCGTCGGCCCCAGCTCTGGGCTACAGACCGCGTAGAGACAGACCCACCTCCTTTGAATGTATTTTCTTTTTAACAGTTAACGTTACATGACCTACACTAGTTCTGGGAAAGAAAAAAACGAAAAATCTTTGTCTCAATAGACGCTTATTACAATAAAAAAATAGTTTAAGAACATTCAAGAGAAAGAAAGTAATAGGAAGAGAAAGAGCAATCATTTGACAGTCAAAATCAAAATGAAGTTTAAAATAAAGCGGTTAAATACAAGCTTTTTCTTATGGTCTTAATTGAATAGGCAATTAAAGATTATTAATAAATATTAATCTATATACTATTATGAAATATTTTATATATTGTTAAGCTAAATCGCCCAGACCATTTAAACCTAAAGAAAACACAGTGTCCTCTCTGAAACATTATTGAATGATGATCGATACAAGACAACTAAAAGCAAAATGGATTTGTGGTAAATTTTAGTAAAGAACACTGTAAAAAAAAGCAGGTCCCCAATTGAACATTTTCTAGTGAGCGATCACATCTAAATTTTTCAGTTGGCCAAATTGAATTCATGTGAATTGATGCATTTTAATTCAATTAAAATTCAAGAAATTAAATTTGGCCAACTGAAAATTTTAGATGTGATCGCTCACTAGAAAATTTTCAATTGGGCACCTGATTTTTTTTTTACAGTGAATGTATTACTGTATGTAATCATAAAAGGTAAAAAAATATCTCACTCCATGCTGTGAAGGTTTAAAATATGAACAGTATGTAAGAGTTTATCAACCAATAATTAAATAATATAATTTAACATTGGATTTCTTTTAATTTACCCTTAACATAATTGTAAAAAACTAAATGTCACTTTCTCAGGAGGAGCCATTCTTAAATATTTTGGTGGTCGTGGAGAAACATTTCAGGAGGCTGACACAAGTAAATATTTCCCACTGCCTTTCTTTTGAATAGTTTTGTGCGCAACTTCAACATAGCTAATTTTCCTCTTGCCAATAACATTTTTTGTTTTATAATCATAATTCACTATGTTGTCTAATTGTACTTTAATATTAATTTAAAATTAATGTGTTTTATCTACTCTGCATACTGTATTTATTATTAATTATATTGTAATCTCAACAGCTGGAGGAGGTGACTCTACTGCTGCTTCAGTAGAGCATAGCGAGCCGCATACCACTATGGCTAATGTTGTAAGTTAGCTATATATTGTTAATGCTAAATCATTAATATTTATTTGTTTACAACAAATTGACCTTAAATGTGCAAATCTATAATCTTTACTTTTACTGTTTCAGTGAGTGTACTTTAATAAGCATTAAAATAATTGTAGGCAATCATGTTAAAAGATATACAGATGAAATATGTAAGTGTTAGATTGTATACAGTTGCTGGTTTGCAGTGCAATACTCCATTATTCACTGCAAGGCAGGGCCCCAAAATTATCCTGCTTAGGGCCCCCAGATTTACAGAGCCGGCCCTGCTCACAGCCTTTGAAATCTATTAAGTGATTGTGTCTTCATTTAATCAGAAATGTAATGAAACGGACGTCTGGCGTTTTAAATATTTAGCCTACTTTCAAAGGTTAACATGGAATTTTAATTCTATGGCTTCTCCCTTCACGTCTTTACTGCAATATTCTCACTGCAGCTCTCACTGAAGCAGCCACCTGAACTTTGACTGATTTGACAATTCGTCGCTGATGCAAGATCCACCCTGCATTTCAATGCTGGAGTAATCACACCAGACTCCTCAGATTTTTCACATGAAACTAATCCATCAGATTTTGGAATTATGAGGCAGTATTAAAAATCAAACTAGCTGGCAATATGCATCAGAGAGTCTCTGAATAGTTCATTTTGTCTAAAGCTGAGACTAATGCCCCATTAGGATCGAGGACAGGCCAATCGTGACTTGCATGAAGGTGACCATGTTAACCACGAGGCATCAAGATTGCATTAGAAAGACATTAGAATAAGCCTTGCATTGCATTAGTCGCTTTAAAATATTGTAAAATTCTTTTAGATCCAACTGTATTAGAATAGGTAAAATCTACACTGAGCCTGTTCTTCATAGCGCCTCCGTGTTTTGAACTTTAGAGGTGAGGGAATCCATCATCCATATCTTGTACAGATTGGCTCAGACACAGAAACCTAGTGTACATCCACTCACCCAGAGGCTGAACACATGGCATTGACTCTTCTCCGCGTTATGGTTCACTCTAAGATTCAGACCAGTTTTCTCCCTAAGTTTGGCTTGTTTAAGCATTTATAAATATGCTGATCGTGCTCGGATCTGCGCCAAAATAATAGGTCCGAGATTGCCAGAATGAGGGAACTGTTGCCAACATTTTAAACACAATGTTAATATCTTTTTTCTCATAATAATTTGGAAGCAGATTTTTTAGTGCAATGTAATGTAATGTAGTTTCATTATCATTACAATGCATCTTTTTCATCTTTGTTACCATTGATATAATATACATTTTTAAAAACTGTCAACACATGTAAAAATTTTTATTTTGTTGACTTGACTTTGTTGTGGTTTATTTTGTTGTGTTGTGACTTGATTCGGTTGTGTTCTGGCCATAGACTGTACAAAAATATGGACGTAGTGTCCGTGACGTCACCCACAGGATTCTGAAGAGCAGTTTTGAAGTCGGGTTGAGCTGGCCATTGCCATCTTGTCAGAGCGTCACTCCCGCATAACTGAAAATGGGCAAAGAGGCGGGAAGTGGGCGGAGCTGAGGTGATGACTTACAGACAGCAGACAAACGGCTATCCACCTGTCACTTTAAGTGGCCACGCCCTTAATTATGCAGAACTTTAAGGCTTTATATAATGTAAACGAATGAGTTATAAAAGCATTCACCCCCCTCACAGTTGTCATGGAGGGCAAAATTAGCCATGTAGACCAAAACCACAATTTGTCCCAGACTGTAAACATGTGTTCTTCTGCTGTAAAGTTGGGCATTTTAACATGAGCTCAATGAGATTCTGCTCCTTCTGGAGTCTGTCTCTAGTGGCCAGTCCATGAATTGCAGTTTCACTTCTGTATTGGCTTCAAGAGAAATTGGGGGAGTTGCTGCTTGGTTGTGGCTTGATTTTGTTGCGTTGTGTTGTGGCTTGATTTCGTTGTGTTGTGTCTTGATTTTGTTGTGTTGTGGCTTGATTTTGTTGTGTTGTGTTGTGGCTTGATTCCGTTGTGTTGTGGCTTGATTTTGTTGTGTTGTTTTGTGGCTTGATTCCGTTGTGTTGTGGCTTGATTTCATTGTGTTATGTTTTGGCTTGAGTTCATTGTGTTGTGGCTTGATTTTGTTGTGTTGTGGCTTGATTTTGTTGTGTTTTGGCTTGATTTTGTTGTGTTTTGGCTTGATTTCGTTGTGTTGTTGCTTGATTTCGTTGTGTTGTGGCTTGATTTCGTTGTGTTGTGGCTAGATTTCGTTGTGTTGCGTTGTGGCTTTATTTCATTGTGTTGTGGCTTGATTTTGTTGTGTTGTGGCTTGATTTCATTGTGTTGTGTTGTGGCTTGATTTTGTTGTGTTGTGGCTTGATTTTGTTGTGTTGTGGCTTGATTTCGTTGTGTTGTGTTGTGGCTTGATTTTGTTGTGTTGTGGCTTGATTCCGTTTTGTTGTGGCTTGATTTCGTTGTGTTGTGGCTTGATTTAGCTGTGTTGTGGCTTGATTTTGTTGTGTTGTGGCTTTATTCCGTTGTGTTATATTGTGGCTTGATTTTGTTGTGTTGTGGCTTGATTTTGTTGTGTTGTGTTGTGGCTTGATTCCGTTGTGTTGTGGCTTGATTTTGTTGTGTTGTGGCTTGATTTTGTTGTGTTGTGGCTTGATTTCGTTGTGTTGTGTTGTGGCTTGATTTTGTTGTGTTGTGTTGTGGCTTGATTTTGTTGTGTTGTGGCTTGATTCCGTTGTGTTGTGGCTTGATTTTGTTGTGTTGTGGCTTGATTTCGTTGTGTTGTGTTGTGGCTTGATTTTGTTGTGTTGTGGCTTGATTTTGTTGTGTTGTGGCTTGATTTCGTTGTGTTGTGTTGTGGCTTGATTTTGTTGTGTTGTGGCTTGATTCCGTTGTGTTGTGGCTTGATTTTGTTGTGTTGTGTTGTTGCTTGATACTGTTGTGTTGTGGCTAGATTTCGTTGTGTTGTGGATTGATTTCGTTGTGTGTTGTGTTGTGGCTTGATTTTGTTGTGTTGTGTTGTGGCTTGATTCCGTTGTGTTGTGTTGTGGCTTGATTTCGTTGTGTTGTGGCTAGATTTCGTTGTGTTGCGTTGTGGCTTTATTTCATTGTGTTGTGGCTTGATTTTTTAGTGCAATGTAATGTAATGTAGTTTCATTATCATTACAATGCATCTTTTTCATCTTTGTTACCATTGATATAATATAAATTTTTAAAAACTGTCAACACATGTAAAAAATGTCATTTTGTTGACTTGACTTTGTTGTGGTTTATTTTGTTGTGTCGTGACTTGATTCTGTTGTGTTCTGGCCATAGACTGTACAAAAATATGGACGTAGTGTCCGTGACGTCACCCACAGGATTCTGAAGAGCAGTTTTGAAGTCGGGTTGAGCTGGCCATTGCCATCTTGGCAGCGCGTCACTCCCGCATAACTGAAAATGGGCAAAGAGGCGGGAAGTGGGCGGAGCTGAGGTGATGACTAACAGACAGCAGACAAACGGCAATCCACCTGTCACTCAAAGTGGCCACGCCCTTAATTATGCAGAACTTTAAGGCTTTATATAATGTAAACGAATGAGTTATAAAAGCATTCACCCCCCTCACAGTTGTCATGAAGGACAAAATTAGCCGTATAGACCAAAACCACAATTTGTCCCAGACTGTAAACATGTGTTCTTCTGCTGTAAAGTTGGGCATTTTAACATGAGCTCAATGAGATTCTGCTCCTTCTGGAGTCTGTCTCTAGTGGCCAGTCCATGAATTGCAGTTTCACTTCTGTATTGGCTTCAAGAGAAATTGGGGGAGTTGCTGCTTGGTTGTGGCTTGATTTCGTTGCGTTGTGTTGTGGCTTGATTTCGTTGTGTTGTGTCTTGATTTTGTTGTGTTGTGTTGTGGCTTGATTCCGTTGTGTTGTGGCTTGATTTTGTTGTGTTGTTTTGTGGCTTGATTCCGTTGTGTTGTGGCTTGATTTCGTTGTGTTATGTTGTGGCTTGAGTTCATTGTGTTGTGGCTTGATTTTGTTGTGTTGTGGCTTGATTTTGTTGTGTTGTGGCTTGATTTCGTTGTGTTATGTTGTGGCTTGAGTTCATTGTGTTGTGGCTTGAGTTCATTGTGTTGTGGCTTGATTTTGTTGTGTTGTGGCTTGATTTTGTTGTGTTTTGGCTTGATTTTGTTGTGTTTTGGCTTGATTTCGTTGTGTTGTTGCTTGATTTCGTTGTATTGTGGCTTGATATCATTGTGTTGTGGCTTGATTTCGTTGTGTTGTGGCTTGATTTCGTTGTGTTGTGGCTAGATTTCGTTGTGTTGCGTTGTGGCTTTATTTCATTGTGTTGTGGCTTGATTTCGTTGTGTTGTGGCTTGATTTCATTGTGTTGTGTTGTGGCTTGATTTCGTTGTGTTGTGGCTTGATTTCGTTTTGTTGTGGCTTGATTTCGTTGTGTTGTGGCTTGATT